>NC_068455.1:55180757-55280757 GCF_023373465.1 Oncorhynchus keta | reverse complement strand
CTCGTAGCTTACGCACTAACATGCTCTACTCTCTGTCTCTGTCTCTCTCTCTTACCATCCCCCAAGTCACTACACACTTATCTATTTCGCTCTTTCCCACACACAATCGTTTATGTGTCGGGGGGCTAGGGTCAGTCTGTTATGGTGTAATTGTCCTGTCTTATACGGTGTCCTGTGGGAATTTAAGTATGCTCCCTCTAATTATTTTTCTCTCCCTCTCCCTCCCCTCCCGGAGAACCTGAGCCCTGGGACCTTGCCTCAGGACTACCTGGCCTGAAGACTCCTTGCTGTCCCCAGTCCACCTGGTTGTGCTGCTGCTCCTGTTTCAACTGTTCTGCCTGCGGCTATGGAACTGTTCATCGGACGTGCTACCTTGTCCCGGGCCTGCTGTTTTTGACTCTATCTCTCTACCACACCTGCTGTCTCAAACTCTAAATGCTCGGCTATGAAAAGCCAATTGACATTTACTCCTGAGTTGCTGACCTGTTGCACCCTCTACAACCACTGTGATTATTAATATTTGACCCTGCTGGTCATCTATGAACTTTTGAACATCTTGGCCATGTACTGTTATAATCTCCACCTGGCACAACCAGAAGAGGACTGGCCACCCTTCAGAGCCTGGTTCTTCTCTAGGTTTCTTCCTAGGTTCCTGCCTTTCTAGGGAGTTTTTCTTAGCCAAGATACTTCTACATCTGCATTGCTTGCTGTTTGGGGTTTTAGGCTGGGTTTCTGTATAGCACTTTGTGACATCTGCTGATGTAAGGAGGGCTTTGGAAATACATTTGATTTACTTTGAGTGGCTTTCAGCCCATCAGTGTGTATTTTTTCCACTGGCTGCTCACTTTTGTTGGAGTGAGCCCACTCTCTCTCGCTCTGCTTTCTCTACCCCCCCATGTGTGTATTTTTTTCTGAGAGGTTGCTTACTTCTCATGCATTCAGGTGGACTAGCAGGAGATGTGGGAAACCACAGGTAGGCATAGGATGAGGGAGCCTACCGCTATACTGTAACACTCAGACTCAGACCCTGCCTCTCTCTCTGAGGCCTCGTTTATTGGAGCTGAGGACTTTAATAAAGGAAATCTAAGGAAAACGCTCCCAAAATTCTACCAACACATCTCCTGTTGCTACATGCAGCCCTCCCCACCTCCCCTTCGGCAAATCAGATCACACCTCTATCCTACTCCTCCCCGACCGATAGGCAGAAGCTTAAACAGAAAGCACCCATGATAAGGACTGTTCAACGGTTGGTCTGACCAATCGGAATCTATACCTCAGGACAGTTTTGATCACGCGGACTGGGAAATGTTCCAGGTTGTCTCTGGGAATACTCTTGATGTATACACTAACTCAGTGACTGGGTTCATCAGGAAGACATGGAGGATTTTGTTTCAACTATGACGATTAGAAATGATCCAAACCAAAACCGTGGATAGATGGCAGAATTCACGCAAAACTGAAAGCATGAACCACCGCATTTAACCATGGCAAGGTAACAGGGAACATGGACGTGTACAAACAGACCAGGTATGAACTCCATAAGGCAATCAAAGAGGCAAAAAGACAGTACAGGTAAAAGGTGGAGTAGCAATTCAATGGCTCAGACACGAGACGCATGTGGCAGGGACTCCAGACAATCACGGATTGTAATAAAGGGAAAGCCCCCCACGACGCTTCACAGCCGGACAAGCTAAACATCTTCTTCACCCGCTTCGAGGTAAACAACACAGAGACAACGACATGGGCACCCACCGATCACGAGGACTGTGTGCTCCCGATCTCTGTGGTCGAGGTGAGTAATATGCTGACCACACTGCTCGCGCTACAAAAAAGAATGACACATACATGTTATTCAATCATTGCACCTACACTGCTCCCCCATCTCCTCATTGGTTTTTAGGAGTGTCAGGACCCGGTTACGAACCCGGGTCTCCGGAGTGAGAAACAGTCACTTAACCAACTGAGCCACGAATAGTCGGCAGAACCCAGAAGATGAGGCAGACACAGCAGTACTTGAGACGGTGTATTTAATGAAGTAAAAAGTGAAGTTCTTCAGGAAAACATGTAACTCCACAACCTCAAAAGGAATCCTACAAGAACAAAGGTAATCCTCCAAGACAAAAAAGGTAAATCCACAAGGTGGAAGGTAAAGCACAAAAAGCCTCAAAAGATACTCAAAAAACAAACAAACAAGAACAAAAAACAGAATTCCACAAGAGAGTCCACCGGGATCAACAAGAGTTCTCAGAGTACTAGGGCTGGGTGCTAACATAAACACAGAGCAAAGAACAGAGGAAAACAAAGGGTTTAAATACAATCAGGGGAAACGAGGCACAGGTGCAAATAATAATGGGGATCAAGGGAAAACAAAAGGTCAGAAGGCACAATGGGGGCATCTAGTGACCAAAAACCGGAACAACCCTGGCCAAAACCTGACAGAATCCCCCCCCCCCTAGGAACGGCTCCTGACGTTCCTACCAGCTCTCTCAGGGTGGAGGGCCCTGAACTGACGAATGAGGTCAGGGTCCAGTATGTCTTTGGCAGGAACCCAGGAGCGCTCCTCGGGACCGTAGCCTTCCCAGTCCACCAGATACTGCCAGGACCGCTGCACCCGGCGGGAATCCAGTATCCGATGGACGGTATAAGCCGGCTGGCCTCCAATGACACGAGGCGGAGGGGGAGGTCTGTCTGCCGGGACAAGGGGAGAAAAAACAACAGGTTTTAATAAGGAAATGTGAAACGTGGGATTAATCTTAAGGGATCTGGGTAAGTGTAGGCGATAAGAAACTGGGTTAACTCTCCTGGCAACCTTAAAGGGACCGATGTATTTCTGGACAGCTTGCGAGACTCCACCCGTAGTGGTAAGTCTCTTGTGGAGAGCCAGACTCTCTGGCCGGGGCGCAGGGTAGGCCCGGGACGGCGACGTCTGTTGGCTTGTTGTTGGTACCTCTGTGAGGAACGCATAAGATTAAGACGGGTCTTCCTCCACATAAGCCGACAGCGTCTGACGAACTTCAAGGCTGAAGGCACTCTGACTTCTGCCTCCTGGTCCGGGAACAATGGAGGGGCATAGCCAAACTGACAATCGTGCGGGGACATACCAGTGGAGGAGGAGCGCAAGGTGTTGTGGCGTATTCGGCCCAAACAATGAAGGACGACCATGTGGACGGGTTGTTACGAGTCATACATCGGAGGGTGGTTTCCAGCTCTTGATTCATCCTCTCAGTTTGGCCGTTGGACTCTGGATGGTACCCTGAAGATAGACTGGCAGAAGCCCCCATGAGTTGGCAGAAGGCCTTCCAAAACCTAGAGGCGAACTGGGGACCTCTGTCAGAAACCATATCTTGAGGAATGCAGAAGACTCGGAACACATGATTAATTACCAACTCAGCCGTTTCCTTGGCAGAAGGTAACTTAGTCAGAGGGACGAACCTGGCCGCCTTTGAAAACCTGTCGATAATGACTAGGATAGTAGTATTGCCATGGGATGGAGGAAGGCCAGTAATGAAGTCCAACGAGATATGGGACCAGGGTCTGTGGGGAACAGGTAAAGGGTGAAGGAGTCCTTGCGGGCGGAGGTGAGAAGATTTGCCCTGGCAGCACACGGGGCAGGCATTGACGAAAGTGGCAACGTCTTCTCTTATGGTAGGCCACCAGAACTTACGCTGGATGAACTCCAAGGTGCGACCTACGCCCGGGTGACAGGTGAGGCGAGAGGAGTGCCCCCACAGAAGGACCTGAGTCCTCACTGCCTTGGGGACAAACAACCGATTGGCAGGACCTCCTTTCGGGTCCGGTTCAATAGCTTGAGCTCGTCTCACGGTATCCTCAACTTGCCACGAGATCGGAGCCACGATCTTAGCAGCAGGAAGGACAGGCATGTCCGTGTCATCTCGAATGGCAGGAGCGTAGACTCGGGACAGGGCATCCGGTTTGAGATTCTTCGACCCGGGCCGATAGGTGAGGATAAACTGGAATCGATTGAAGAAAAGAGACCATCTAGCTTGTCTAGAGTTCAACCGCTTCGCCTGCTGGATATACTCCAGATTTTTGTGGTCCGTAAGCACTTGAAACGGGTGAGAAGCCCCCTCGAGCCAGTGTCTCCATTCCTTCAATGCCATCTTAACCGCTAGGAGTTCACGATCCCCCACATCGTAGTTCCTCTCAGCCGGGGTAAGCCGGTGTGAGAAGAAAGCGCACGGATGAAGCTTCTTGTCTTCACCCCTCTGAGACAGGACAGCTCCAACACCAACCTCTGAGGCTTCTACCTCCACCACAAACGGTTCATCTGTAGTCGGTAGTATCAGGATGGGAGCAGAGAGGACGCGCTGCTTGAGTCCTTGGAAGGCCGTCTCAGCTTCTCTTCCCCACAAAAACCTTGCATTGCCACCCTTGGTTAAAGCTGAGAGAGGGGCTGCCACCAAGCTGAAGTTCTTGATGAACTGGCGGTAAAAGTTAGTGAAGCCCAGGAAACGCTGAACTTCCTTAACGGATTTGGGGGTGGGCCAATCCGCTACCGCCCCTACCTTCCTGGGGTCCATTTGGACTCGACCGGGTTCCACTACAAATCCCAGGAATTGTACTCGGGATCAATGGAATTCACATTTTTCCGGCTTAACGTACAGATGGCTGTCTAGGAGGCGTTTGAGTACTTGTCTGACATGCTTAGTGTGTTCTTGAAGAGAGCTCGAAAAGATGAGGATGTCATCCAAGTAAACGAACACAAATATGTTAAGCATATCCCTAAGCACATCGTTTATGAGCGCTTGGAACACCGCTGGGGCGTTGGTCAGGCCGAAGGGCATCACCAAGTATTCATAGTGACCAGTAGGCGTGTTGAAAGCGGTCTTCCACTCGTCACCAGGTCTGATCCGCACAAGATGGTATGCGTTCCGCAGGTCAAGCTTAGTGAAAACAACTGCTTCCTGGAGCAGCTCGAAGGCTGTGGCCATAAGGGGTAGCGGGTAACGGTTACGGACGGTTATGGCATTGAGTCCCCGGTGGTCGATGCAAGGACGTAATCCACCGTCTTTCTTGGCCACAAAGAAAAACCCTGCTCCCGCCGGGGAGGTGGATGGACGCATGAGGCCTGCTTCCAGAGCGTCCTTGATGTAGGTATCCATAGCAGCTCGTTCGGGTGGAGATAGGGAAAAGATCCGACCCCTGGGAGGGCAAGTGCCGGAAACAGTTCGATGGGGCAATCATAAGGTCTATGGGGTGGTAGCATGGTGGCCCTTTGTTTGCTAAATACCAGTTTGAGGTCATGGTAACACTCGGGAACTCGGGTCAGGTCGATGGATTCTACAGACTTGGGAGTAGAACTCGGGGAATTCGGGAAAATACAAGTAGCTCGGCACGTAGGACCCCACTGCTTGATAGTGCCCACAGACCAGTCGATGTGAGGGTTATGGCTGTGAAGCCAGGGGTACCCAAGGACGAGAGGGAACTCGGAACAGGAGATCAAATGAAAGTTCATCAATTCCTGGTGTTGTGAAACTGAAAGTCGCAAGGAGGTAGTGACATGAGTGACAAGTCCAGATCCCAAAGGGCTTCCATCCAATGTAGTAACCCTCATGGGGTCACTTAGAGGTTCAGAGGGAACGCCATTCTCCTTCGCCCAGACACCATCCATGAAGTTACCTGCGGCTCCAGAGTCTACCAAGGCTTGAAGGTGAAGCTTGTGGTTGTCCCAGGAAAGGGTGACTGGAATGAGCAGACGGGAGTTGGACGGATGGGAGGAGGTTATGTTTCCCGTTACAGTTCCCCCCGGTCTGTACGGGACAGAGCGTTTCCCTGGAGCCCGGGACACGTGGAACGGAAATGGCCCGGTTTGCCGCAATATAGACAGCGTCGCTCCCTCATCCGGCGGTCTCTCTCAGCCTGGGAGATGCGTCCAATCTGCATGGGTTCCGGTGGAGCCGGCGAGGATAAAGGTGGGGACTCCGAGCTGGGACTGATAGGGGCTAGAGGTCTACGGTTGAGTTCTCTCTCTCTCAGACGCTGGTCAATGCGTGAGGCCAACTTGATCAGGGACTCGAGATTGTCCGGTGGTTCCCGAGTGGCCAGTTCATCTTGGATAGTGTCGGAAAGGCCTTTCAGAAAGCACACCGTGAGCACCTCGTTGTTCCAGCCACTCGCTGCTGCCACCGTGCGGAACTGGATGGCATAGTCCGTCACGCTGCGCCGACCTTGGTGGAGAGTCAGGAGCTGTTTGGCTGAGTCAGGACCACTGCTTGGGCCTTGAAACACTCGTTTGAATTCCTCAGCAAAGGCAGAGTAGCTGGCACAGCAGGAACTATGGGCATCCCACACAGCAGTAGCCCAGGTCAGGGCTTTTTCCGACAGCAGGGTGATGATATATGCGATCTTAGACCAGTCGGTGGGGAACGACGAGGGTTGCAGCTCGAAAGGAGAGAGAACATTGGGTGAGAAACCCTTTACAAGCACTTGGATCACCTGAGAACCGTTGGGGAGGTGGAAGACGAGGTTCAGCCAGAGGGTTAACTGCCATGGGTACGTGAATCTGAGGTACTGGGACGGGAACTGTTGCCGGGGTAAGTCGATCAGATATCTGCTTTATGGAAGTCAGCATCTCCGACAGAAGATGAGAATGTCTAGCCATTAAGGCCTCTTGCTGAACCAGGGCGGCTTCGTGGCGTTGGACAGTCTCCTGGTGGTGGGACAGCATGGCAACAAGGTCCTGGGAACTGGCTGCCTCTGGGTTCATTTTTGGCTCTGTGTTTCTGTCAGGACCCGGTTACGAACCCGGGTCTCCGGAGTGAGAAACAGTCACTTAACCAACTGGGCCACGAATAGTCGGCAGAACCCAGAAGATGAGGCAGACACAGCAGTACTTGAGACGGTGTATTTAATGAAGTAAAAAGTGAAGTTCTTCAGGAAAACATGTAACTCCACAACCTCAAAAGGAATCCTACAAGTACAAAGGTAATCCTCCAAGATAAGCACAAAAAGCCTCAAAAGATACTCAAAAAACAAACAAACAAGAACAAAAAACAGAATTCCACAGGAGAGTCCACCGGGATCAACAAGAGTTCTCAGAGTACTAGGGCTGGGTGCTAACATACAAACACAGAGCAAAGAACAGAGGAAAACAAAGAGTTTAAATACAATCAGGGGAAACGAGGCACAGGTGCAAATAATAATGGGGATCAAGGGAAAACAAAAGGTCAAAAGGCACAATGGGGGCATCTAGTGACCAAAAACCGGAACAACCCTGGCCAAAACCTGACAAGGAGCATATACCCAGGTGGCAGCTCCTCATTTGTTTTTAGGAGCATATACCCAGGTGGCATCTCCTCATTTGTTTTTAGGAGCATATACCGACGTGGGTGATTGAAAGATGAACTGAGGTCCACACTCAGTTCATCTTTGTGGTGATGCACCGTAAAGTTGGTTGTCAACCACCATATAAAGTCCAAAGAAGAAAAAGAAGCCTGAAGGAAGGAAGAGAAATGATGAGAAATGAATTCGGTTTACCTTTTTATCTGTGGATTAATTGTCAGAGTAGAGGACCTTGTGCATTTCAGGTAAAATAACAACCCGATGTTTATATCCCAGGACAAATTAGCTAGCAACAGCAAGCTAGCTAGCTAAATTGCCATACATGTTTAAGGCTTTTCAACCTGTCCCCAAATTAATATAATTGTTTGAGTTTGTTTTGATATTTCAATCTGCATTCCCTGATCGCGTTTGGTGTGGGTGACAAAAATATACTTGCTCGCGAAGGCGGACGCACGCGTGTATGCGGTTTGGTAAGACATTCAAGCGTGTTAAACCTCACAAGGCGGACGGCCCAGACGGCATCTCAAGCCATGTCCTCAGAACATGTGCAGAGCAGCTGGCTGGAGTGTTTACGGACATACAGTATTCAATCTCCCCTATCCCAGTCTGTTGTCTACACTTGCTTCAAGATGTCCACCATTGTTCCTGTACCCAAGAAATCAACGGTTATCAAAATCAAATCAAATCAATCAACATTTTATTGGTCACATACACATGGTTAGCAGATGTTATTGTGAGTGTAGCGAAATGCTTATGCTTCTAGATCCGACAGTGCAGCAGTATATACACTACATATGAGATGAGTAATGTGAGATATGTAAACATTCTTAATTAAAGTGGCATTATTAAAGTGACTAGTGTTCCATTTATTAAAGTGGCCAATGAACTAAATAACTATCGCCCTGTAGCACTCACTTCTGTAATCATGAAGTGCTTTGAAAGGCTAGTTAAGGACCATATTACCCCCTACAATTTGTATACCGCCCTAACAGATCTACGGACGACACAATCGCCATTGCACACTGCCCTATCCCACCTTGACAAAAATAATATCTATGTGAGAATGCTGTTCATCGACAACAGCTAATCCTCCATCTCCTCATGACCATAGTGTTCCCCAAGCTAAGCTCAGGGCCATGCCCCGTGCAACTGGGTCTTAGACCTCCTGACGAGCTGACCACAGGTGGTGAAGGTAGGCAACATCACATCTGCCACACTGATCCTCAACATGGGGGCCCCACAGGGGCGAGTGCTCAACCCCCTCCCACACTCCCTGTTCAGCCATGACTCAGTGGCTACGCAGATCTACAACTCAATTATCAAGTTTGCTGAGGACGCAACAGTGGTAGGCCTGATTACAAACAGTGACGAGACAGCCTACAGGGAGGATGTGAGAGCCCTGGCGAAGTGGTGCCTGGAAATTAATCTCTCTCTCAATGTCAAGAAAATGAAGGAGCTAATCGTGGACTACAGGAGACAGCAGATAGAGCCAGCTCCCGTCCACATCAACTGGGCCACAGTGGAGATGTAAGAGGTGAGTGACTGGCTGCAGAGATGTCAGGCGCAGGAGAGCAGAACTAGGTAATAACCGGAGCAGTTTAATATGCAAAACCAACGGCACCCAGAACAACAAAATATGGGTACAAAATAACCCATCGCGAATCAGTCAGAGAATCAGTCAACACTTAACAACAAACAATTTCACACACAGACATGGGGGTGAACAGAGGGTTAAATACACGACAAGTAATGAGGGAATGTAAACCAGGTGTGTGGGAAAACAAGACAAAACAAATGGAAAATGAACGGTGGATCGGTGATGGCTAGAAGACCGGTGACGTCGACCGCCGAACGCCGCCCGAACAATGAGAGAAACCGACTTTGGCGGAAGTCGTGACAAGAGAGGGTTAAAAGCTTCAAGTTCCTCGGCGTGCACATCACTATGTACCTGAAATGGCCCCTCCACACTGACAAAGCACAAAAGCACATCTTCAACCTCAGGAGGCTGAGAAAATTTGGCTTTTCCCCTAAGACTCTCATGAACTTCTACAGATGCACCATCAAGAGCATTCTGTCAGTCTGTATCACCGCCTGGTACGGCAACTGCACCACCCGCAATCGCAGGGCTCTCCAGATGTTGGTGCGGTCAGCCCAATGCATTACTGGGGACATATTTCCTGGCCTCCAGGACATCTACAGTACCTGGTGTCACAGGAAGGCCAAGAACATCACCAAGGACCTCAGCCACACGAACCACGGCCTGTTAACCCTTATACCGTAGCAGGTAGAGAGAGTACAGGTGTATCAAAGCTGGGACAGAGAGACTGAAAAACAGCTTCTATTTCCAGGCCATCAGCCTGTTAAAAGGTTAAACAGTCATCACTAGCAGTCCTCTGCCCAGTACCTTGCCCCTTTGTCACTGTCACTGGCAGGCTACGAACCGGGACTCTACCCAGCACCTTAGGGACAGATCACAATTTACTGGGTGGGAGGTGTGGTCCAAAATAGGGCAAGGGTTTTCCAACTTTTTTTGTTTTTGCTTTGGGGAGGGTAGTGCATTTTTTCAGTGGTATACATTCGCTCTTTTGCAGGTTTTACTAAATATACACCTGCTGGCCCTGCGCTTGAAACCAGCGCTCAGTCTCCCATCATACTCATTACAGCGCTTAACTTTTACTATACCACAGGTCAGTCTACCAGTCTAACGGGCTATCCTGCCGTCTATCCACCATTCATGATGACAATAGCGGTAAGTGAATCGTTTGTTCAAATCTGCATTAGGCTAACTAGCAATCATACCACACATAAAAACATTAAAAGCTGCATACATTTTTTTTATATGAATCGACAAGAACAAAGGAATAGCTGATAGGCAGCGGAGAAGCCAGGTGCATCATTGCGCATGAAAGAACAGTGAAGACATGAGACGCACAGCTCAAAAATCTCCCCTATTGATCTTGTTTACGGACAATATAATTATCCTACCTAGACTAGCCTACAACACCACAATGCAATGAATAATTGCATTATTGTTTTCAAGTAAGTACAACATCCCTAGGCTGCATTGAAAATGTCATTTGAATAACAGCGCAAAAGCCCTGTGATTCGAATGTTTCATTCGATTTGGATCAGTTGTGGGTCTACTTTTGACAGTTTATTAGGTCTATAAAGGCACAAAAGTAGGCCTGTCTGGCTGTATTTTTATTTCTGACATTAAATTCAGTCTGTGGCAGATCATCATTCTCCCAAATCGCCCTAGAATAATGTGGCCACATTCCTCCTCTCCAATTCGAGCGGTTATTCCTCACTAATTTAGAACCTCACGCTTAGATATGTATAATTTTACTTGTTAAAATGTATTACCTTTTCATGTGGCACAAACACAACCAGTCACAATGTTTTAATCTGATTGGGCTACTTCAGAAGTCTCCTGTGGGCATGCACATGTTCATCCAAGATTTAATTCCAGCGTCCTCAAAATGGCTTGACATTAATCAGGTTTCCATCCAACCTTTTTATGCGAGTAAAGTAGCCTACATGTCTGATAAAGAAATGTTACCACATAATGGGAAAGCATGCAGTTTCTAGGCTACAGATGAAATAAACGATGATGAACTTCACAGGGTGGTGAAAGCGTGCAGTGATTAGGTTGGTGCTCCTTTCAATAAATATTGAGGCTCTTATTCTGGTGACATGATGATCACTGCTTGGTAGCCGTTTGACTTTTTTTTTGGCCATAATAATATCATCGTGTAGTTGGTAATACCTGCACTGTATCTGCAAGCTGTTGGCTGAAGTGCACGCGCCAATACCAGAGTGGGCACAGTCGCTATACCTATGCAACATTTTTAATGACAAAACCATAAGAGTGGAAAATGCGATTGAAACCCATTTCACTTGTTTTCTTCATTCGGTACATGGGAATTTAATCGCAAAAGGTGTTTTTATGTGCACTTTGTATTCACGCACAGACTTCTATCTGCATCAAGTCAATTTGATGGAAACACAACTCTGATGGGAAAATGCTCCAGGGTTTATCTCAATTGCAATTGCTGGCATTTAAAAAATAATGTCAAAAATGAAAAGCAATAAATAAAATTGTATCAGGCCAAATTGTCCGGGAGAGGCTGTCTATCTACGCCCTGAATTCACGTTTCAGAACCATTCTCCCACGCCTTGAACTCGTGTGCCTGCTGCTGAGGACAAAGACAGCAACAGAGGAGCATTGGCCTAGGTTACTGTTGATTGCGAAGATGGAGGCTTTTTTTCATTGAAATGAAACAAAAGTTAGATGAAAAAGAGTATGGATGTAGTAAAAAGCCCACAAGGGGAATGTAATATGTATTAATATTGTATTGGACTAAGATGAGAAGAATGCAGGCTACTGTGCAACTCCCTATTTAGGTAGGATGCAATTTTTGAAATTACGTGTATTTAGAATTTGTTTTATCATTATTATTATTATTGTATATATTTGTTATTATTGTGAGCCTATCTATTAATCGAAACAAGTTATTTAAATATGCAAAACCTGTTTTGTTTAATTCTGTTGAGACATTTGTCACGCATTCTCCCGGTACTGCTGCTCATTCCGTGCACCAGTTCCAGAGGTCTACTTCACCAGCCTCTAGGTGCTACTACCTCACCGGCCTCTAGGTGCTACGTCACCGGCCTCTAGGTGCTACTACCTCACCGGCCTCTAGGTGCTACTACCTCACCGGCCTCTAGGTGCTACTTCACCAGCCTCTAGGTGCTACTACGTCACCGGCCTCTAGGTGCTACGTCACCGGCCTCTAGGTGCTACTACATCACCGGCCTCTAGGTGCTACGTCACCGGCCTCTAGGTGCTACTACGTCACCGGCCTCTAGGTGCTACGTCACCGGCCTCTAGGTGCTACTACGTCACCGGCCTCTAGGTGCTACGTCACCGGCCTCTAGGTGCTACTACCTCACCGGCCTCTAGGTGCTACGTCACCGGCCTCTAGGTGCTACTACGTCACCGGCCTCTAGGTGCTACGTCACCGGCCTCTAGGTGCTACTACGTCACCGGCCTCTAGGTGCTACGTCACCGGCCTCTAGGTGCTACTACCTCACCGGCCTCTAGGTGAACTGTCTCATTACATTTACATTTACATTTAAGTCATTTAGCAGACGCTCTTATCCAGAGCGACTTACAAATTGGTGCATTCACCTTATGACATCCAGTGGAACAGCCACTTTACAATAGTGCATCTAAATCTTTTAAGGGGGGTGAGAAGGATTACTTTATCCTATCCTAGGTATTCCTTAAAGAGGTGGGGTTTCAGGTGTCTCCGGAATGTGGTGATTGACTCCGCTGTCCTGGCGTCGTGAGGGAGTTTGTTCCACCATTGGGGGCCAGAGCAGCGAACAGTTTTGACTGGGCTGAGCGGGAACTGTACTTCCTCAGTGGTAGGGAGGCGAGCAGGCCAGAGGTGGATGAACGCAGTGCCCTTGTTTGGGTGTAGGGCCTGATCAGAGCCTGGAGGTACTGAGTTGCCGTTCCCCTCACAGCTCCGTAGGCAAGCACCATGGTCTTGTAGCGGATGCAAGCTTCAACTGGAAGCCAGTGGAGAGAGCGGAGGAGCGGGGTGACGTGAGAGAACTTGGGAAGGTTGAACACCAGACGGGCTGCGGCGTTCTGGATGAGTTGTAGGGGTTTAATGGCACAGGCAGGGAGCCCAGCCCAGCGAGTTGCAGTAATCCAGACGGGAGATGACAAGTGCCTGGATTAGGACCTGCGCCGCTTCCTGTGTGAGGCAGGGTCGTACTCTGCGGATGTTGTAGAGCACGAACCTACAGGAACGGGCCACCGCCTTGATGTTAGTTGAGAACGACAGGGTGTTGTCCAGGATCACGCCAAGGTTCTTAGCGCTCTGGGAGGAGGACACAATGGAGTTGTCAACCGTGATGGCGAGATCATGGAACGGGCAGTCCTTCCCCGGGAGGAAGAGCAGCTCCGTCTTGCCGAGGTTCAGCTTGAGGTGGTGATCCGTCATCCACACTGATATGTCTGCCAGACATGCAGAGATGCGATTCGCCACCTGGTCATCAGAAGGGGGAAAGGAGAAGATTAATTGTGTGTCGTCTGCATAGCAATGATAGGAGAGACCATGTGAGGTTATGACAGAGCCAAGTGACTTGGTGTATAGCGAGAATAGGAGAGGGCCTAGAACAGAGCCCTGGGGGACACCAGTGGTGAGAGCGCGTGGTGAGGAGAGATACAGAGAAGAGCAGTCTCAGTTGAATGACTAGTCTTGAAACCTGACTGATTTGGATCAAGAAGGTCATTCTGAGAGAGATAGCAGGAGAGCTGGCCAAGGACGGCACGTTCAAGAGTTTTGGAGAGAAAAGAAAGAAGGGATACTGGTCTGTAGTTGTTGACATCGGAGGGATCGAGTGTAGGTTTTTTCAGAAGGGGTGCAACTCTCGCTCTCTTGAAGACGGAAGGGACGTAGCCAGCGGTCAGGGATGAGTTGATGAGCGAGGTGAGGTAAGGGAGAAGGTCTCCGGAAATGGTCTGGAGAAGAAAGGAGGGGATATGTCATATGTAGTAACACAAATCCTAAATCATTACCCACAACTGGTTCCAATTTCCCCTGATTAGTAATTGTATAAATGTGCCCTCTGTTCACCATTGTCTTGTAGGTCCGTTGGTCTTGTGAGTACCTGTGCTTTTTTGTTTCGGCTTTCGTGCTGCATGTATTGTGTACTCGTTATTACGGTCCTGTCCCATGTATTGTTGTGCACTTCTTATTATGGGTCTCGTCCCGTGTATTTATTAGAGGTTTAACTTCGCTCTTTTGTTTGGGTTACATCCGTGTGTTTTTGTATATGTGTTTGTTTTGGGCTTTGTCCCCGTGCCTTTCATGGCATGGTGTATTTTTTTTGGTGGAGTATTAAAACCCCCTATTACATATTCCTGCACCTGTCTCCAATCCTTTATACAACGTGACACGTTTTTCATTTGCTAAATGAAATTCGCAACATGTAAAGTGTTGATCCCATGCTTCATGAGCTGAAATAAACGATCCCATAAATGTTTCACATGCACCAAAAGCTTATTTCTTAATGTCTGTGCATACATTTGGTTTTACATCCCTGTTAGTGAGCATTTCTCCTTTGCCAAGATAATACATCCACCTGACAGGTGTGACATATCAAGAAACCGATTAAACAGCATGATCATTACACAGGTGCACCTTGTACTGGTGGACAATAAAAGGCCACTCTAAAATGTGCAGGTTTGTCAAACAACACAATGCCATAGATGTCTCAAGTTGAGGGAGTGTGCAATTGGCATGCTGACTGCAGGAATGTCCACCAGAGCTGTTGCCAGAAAATTGAATGTTAATGTATCTACCATAAGCAGCCTCCGAAGTTGTTTTAGAAAATTTGGCAGTAAGTCCAACCGGCCTCACAACCACAGACCACATGTAACCATGCCAGCCCAGGACCTTCACATCTGGCTTCTTCACCAGCGGGATCGTCTGAGATCAGCCACCCAGACAACTGATGAAACTGGAGAATTTCTGTCTGTAATAAAGCCCCTTTGTGGGGAAAAACTCCTTCTGATTGGCTGGCCCTAGCTCCCAGGTGGGGGAGCCTATAACCTCCCAGGCCCACCCATGTCTTCACCCTTGCCCAGTCATGTGAAATCCATAGATTAGGGCCTGATTTCCTTATATGAACTGTAACTCAGTGAAATTGTTGCATGTTGTGTTTATATGCAACTGTAATGCTGTGTTTGCCGAAATATAATAGCCTGATCGTATTTTCCCTATAACCAGTGGCTTGACTTACTTTTGATATTACCCCTAATAACGTTTAGGAACTTTTTTTGAAGGTTTGGTGTGATTATTATTAAGCTTTAGCTACTGCACGCCTAGGATACAAAGGATAGTGTTCAGCGGTGCTCCAAATGACTCCAACAGTTGAACTTGAGGGGAGGACAGTGCCTAATTTGTAACTCGTGAGGTCCCGGAACACATGGTGAGTGAGAGGGGGTTATCCGGGGTGGGGGGCTTTGAGGGACCGGAACACATTGAGAAATAAAAAGTCAAACACAACGTAGCGGCGCAGCAGACGGAGTAAACAGCCAAGAAGCCTACTATCTATGGTGTTGAAACGGACAGCACTCTCCAAGGTGCTGATTCATTCAAAGCGTTTTGGACGTCACTGCAGTATGCCTACATACTTGAGCATAGCTGTGGGGCTTTACGTAAAGTCTGAATTTTGTAGACATCAATGTACAGCGACATTTTTAGACGTCGCTGCAGAACATTGGCCTTATGCATATACACACATACTCAGATGTGGGGTTCACAATACCCACATTTCATGTCATTTTCAAGACATCAACTTATTAGTAGAACAAATATCACAATATCGGAATGTAACGTCAAGTAAAACAAATCAATGTAGGCTACAGCAGAACACACATATGATAATAAATAGTCCTCCTGCCTTTGTGATAATATGACGCACATATTCAGATTTCACAGTACAGAACACGTTTGTAAAAAAGTGTTTTTTAAATCCTACCTTAGTTTTCAAAACCTCCCAAAATGACTCTTCCCATTCTTTTAACTCCTGACAGTCAATTTCTTGCTCAAAGCCATGAGCGGGCCTGTGGCTGTGACATTTAGCCTCTTAAGGATGTTGGGAAGACTCTGGCTCTAGAGTTCATTTGATCATTTTGGGTGTTAACTATAACCTGGATGTCCTCTCAAGCCTTGTCTATGAATGTGCCTTGGTTCGGGCACGTTCAAAAACCTTTTATTCTGATGGCTCTTTGTTTTTTGTTTTTAAGTCTGAGGCAGAGGATGTTACTGTACATTCCACCCACCCTTTTTCTAGTTGAATCCCTGCAGCCCTTTCCAGACCCAAGCTCCCTACCTTTTTCTAGTTGAATCCCTGCAGCCCTTTCCAGACCCAAGCTCCCTACCTTTTTCTAGTTGAATCCCTGCAGCCCTTTCCAGACCCAAGCTCCCTACCTTTTTCTAGTTGAATCCCTGCAGCCCTTTCCAGACCCAAGCTCCCTACCTTTTTCTAGTTGAATCCCTGCAGCCCTTTCCAGACCCAAGCTCCCTACCTTTTTCTAGTTGAATCCCTGCAGCCCTTTCCAGACCCAAGCTCCCTACCTTTTTCTAGTTGAATCTCTGCAGCCCTTTCCAGACCCAAGCTCCCTACCTTTTTCTAGTTGAATCTCTGCAGCCCTTTCCAGACCCAAGCTCCCTACCTTTTTCTAGTTGAATCTCTGCAGCCCTTTCCAGACCCAAGCTCCCTACCTTTTTCTAGTTGAATCTCTGCAGCCCTTTCCAGACCCAAGCTCCCTACCTCTTTTTGCATGTTAAACCGCCCAGCTTTGAATTGTGCATGACCAGCCAGGGGTTATATGTTTGCTTGTTGTTGAACTGCAAATTGTGTCTGCTCCGAGCACTTTGTCGGTGGATGATTCACTGTCCACTCCAGCTCCACGTCTCCCACTGAGTCTGACTCGCTAATAAGCCTACTAGCTAGTGGAGGTGCCGGTTGTGATGCTAAACGGGCGGGATTATCAGCACTGCAAGCGAGGGCATCACCATCAGAAACAGTTTGCCCCTCTCTTCCGGCACTGACATGTTTCTGGCTTCAATTCACCATCTTTCTCTGGATTTTTATACTTGAAAAATGTCATCAAACCGGGTTGCCTTTTAGTATCCATTTTTTATTTGGCTTTCCCACATTTCAAATTTAGTAGGGAGACAACTAGCCTAGGTTACGTGACATGGTTAAGTAGGGACCTCTTCTACCAAGACCTGTGTCAAGATCAGTTACATACCCCATTGGCCCTCCCCATAACCTCTATGTACAAATATGCGAGCAGGTCTGGAATCAGTTTGGCAGGAGAGGATGATGACACAGGAAGATCACCATGCTTTTACATGATGGTCTTTCTGGGGGGGCAGGAGAAATAACGAGGAGGCAACGTAATTGAGCGCTGATCGATTTTATTCAAATGTTTACAGTGTGAAACAATGAATAAATCATGCCGCGAAAGGTACCGGAACCGGGCAAATAGGTGCTCAAATTTTAAGCACTTGGTGAGGAAGAATGTTTCTGGCCTACCAGAGTTACTCCTAAAATCTAACAATATAATACTTATCTTGATACAAAATATTCAGACAGAAAATGTACGAATTGTCCTCCATCTGTACAGCTATATTTGTATAGTAGCCGTTTGACATAAAGAAATGCACGTCGGTGTCGTAGCATGCCACCAGCATATCTCATCTCTCTATCTCTCTGGGGCTAGGCCTAAGCTTATTTTCCTTTATAAAGGCTATATCATGTTTTATATTAATATCATACAGCGAACACCTAAGCCTATATACCTATGCATGCAATGCCCTGAGGTAAACAATTATTGTTTTAGGAAAGTAGCCTAAAAATTAATACAACAAATTGTCTAATAAAAGAAATGTTGCTTCACATCGAAACACAGGGAATAGTGTTTTTACAATTTGCTGTAGGCTGTTTTTAAGGACATGTAAACGTGGCTCATTTGGCCAATATCTTGTTTATTGATAGCGTTGGCTGTGCCACGTCAGATCTGAATGCATATCGATGTCAGGGAAATTTCTCAAATGTCCGGTCATTTGAAATCTTCCCGGCCATGTTGTCCTGTGCCAAATTTTCCTGAAGGAAAGCCTGAAATGTGCAAATCTGTTGCCAATTGGATGGAAACCAATAGACACCCTAAAGACTATGGCAAGTGCAATAGTCACTTTGATTGTACCTACACATCATGGTTCACCAACAGCGCCAAACATCAAAAGAATAAGCTACATCCCGAGAATAATCATTTGTCTTCCAGGTACACCAGTATTTCTCGCCCAAACCCGGAAGTGCCATTCCATAGCCAAACACAGGGCCAATTGTGCGCCGCCCTATGGGACTTCCAATAACGGCCGGTTGTGATACAGCCTGGATTTGAACCAGGGTGTCGGTAGTGATGGTGCTAGCACTGAGACGCAGTGCCTTAGACCACTGAGCCACTCGGAAGCCTCAAGGATAGAAAAACAGACCAGAAAAACATAAAAGCCCAATAGATGTATTTATGTTGTTCAATGACTTTCTATGGGGTATAGTAGTATCAAATAATTAAAACAATTTTTTTAAAGGGTCTAAAATTCAACATCAAATAGATGAATGATCCATGGTATGACCATCTTAAAACAGTTCCATATGTTGGCTTCTTACCTTGGATACTGATTCCTAAATGAACAGGAAATGATTACTTGGTGAGAATTTTTTTCATTGACAGATTTTTTTCCTGAAGTAAAGAAATAACATTTACATATCGTCTCCATTACTTTCGTTTGACAGATAAAACCTTTATCCGGGGTGACTCACCTCTCCCTGTGAATCCATATCACCCACTAGGTCTGCCAACATCACCTTGAAAGTGTCAAAGGATGTCTAATTCTTTTGAAATGTATTTTTTTTTTACAAGCATTTGGGGAGTTACATTTCAATTTGAGTGGCACTGAAATATAATTTTCTTGGGTTTGAGTTATGAGTTCTCGGTATTCACCCTGGTGATGCACGCTCTTCATTTGGCCCTGCAGTGTCTCAAGAGACCATCCCCTCCCCTCTCCACCTGCTTCCCAGATCCTCTCCTCTTTGAAGTAGGAGTAGCACCCCACTAATCTCCAACTCAGTGGGAACCCACATCAGTATCAATGGAATGCAGACAAACACTCAGGAATTCTGATTTTCCTCTCAGAATGTGATATTCTAAGTTTTTTATGTAGCAGTAGAAAAAGTGATCAGAAACAACAGACAGACAGACAGACAGAGACGCCAGGAATCATGTGTTTATTCAGGTTCTATTCGCTCTTTCCCCAGAACGGGCTAAAGGCCTGACTCAGTGGCTGGTGACGGAGATAAAATAGTGGAGTTGAACGGTCCAGCGAGGTGAGAGCACTTGCGTACCACATACCCCGCAAGGTGGGGGCCCACAGGAATTAGGAATTAGAATACCTTCTTATGATGGGAAAAAGGTCAGCCATTTCAATCAGGAAGTTGGTCAACCATGGATTGCCAGTGCTGTGATAAGATATTGTGTAAAGTAATGAATTTGAATAATTTATCTGCACTGTATGTTTGTTCGATAGTCATACATACAGCTTTAGAGGAATGATTCCAGAAATGTTACAAATTAACTGCCAATATGCCAACATTCCATTCAAACAATGCAGTCAATCTATAGCCATTACACTGGCTTAAATCAGTAGACGATAGGACTTAGACAAGTACTGATATTGTATCATATAATAGCACTCTCAGCTTTCCAAGAAAACAAAAAATATAGATTTATGGCCTGTTTACAAGCACCAAGTGTAACCCCCCCCCGCACACAAAGGGATGCTGGCCCATGTTGACTCCAGTAATTGGCTGGATGTCCTTTGGGTGGTGGACCATTCTTGATACACACAGGAAACTGTTGAGCGTGAAAAACCGAGTAGCTTTGCAGTTATTGATACAAACCGGTGTGCCTGGCACCCACTACCATACCCCGTTCAAAGGCACTTCAATCTTTCATCTTTCCCATTCACCCTCTGAATGGCACACATATACAATCCATGTCTCAATTGTTTAAAGGCTTAAAAATCCTAGCTTTCACCTGAATACACCTGGTCAGTCACTTTCATGGAAAGAGCAAGTGTTCATACGGTTTAGTACACTCAGTGTACAGTGTGTTTAGAGGCTAACAAATGTGTAGAAACCCCATATAAAATGATTATATGACAATATAGTAGGCAAACAATAATTATATTACACCATTTCTGAGGTATCACATGCCTTTGTTTTATTTTCCTGCATAAGTAAAATCAGGATTTTGATTCCACTGCCATTCATTCCAGTTAGACTGGTTTGGATTTCTCCCTGACCAATATGACTGCCATTTTCACATCCATTCTGGAAATGTGAGGGTTTTTGACATAGCCCTTCCAGTAGTTTAATTGGATGTCCCCACTTCCACCCAGATAGGATATGAACACGTCATCAGCCATGTCATAAATGTTTAGAATGAAAGGAAATTAGCTGTGAAACTGCAGAATTTTCTCTCAACCTCATGACAAAATGTGGGATAGCAAGAGATTAGCTATAAAACTACCCATGTCCCTCTCAGCCCCATGGTAAATATGTGTACAAATGCAGGAAATTAGCTATAAAAATTTTAAATTATTTCAGCCTCTTTGCAAAATGTGTAGAATAGAATGAGATTAGCTATAAAACTGCACATTTTTCTCTCTGCCCCATGGCAATATAAACTCAGCAAAAAAGTAAACGTCCCTTTTTCAGGACCCTGTCTTTCAAAGATAATTTGTAAAAATCCAAATAACTTCACAGATCTTCATTGTAAAAGGGTTTAAACACTGTTTCCCATGCTTGTTCAATTAACCATAAACAATTAATGAACATGCACCTGTGGAACGGTCTTTAAGACACTAACAGCTTACAGGCGGTAGGCAATTAAAGTCACAGTTATGAAAACTTAGGACACTAAAGAGGCCTTTCTACTGACTCTGAAAAACACCAAAAGAAAAATGCCCAGGGTCCCTACTCATCTGCATGAATGTGCCTTAAGCATGCTGCAAGGAGGCATGAGGACTGCAGATGTGGCCAGGGAAATAAATGACAATGTCCGTACTGTGAGACGCCTAAAACAGCGCTACCGAGAAACATGGTGGACAGCTGATCGTCCTCGCAGTGGCAGACCACGTGTAACAACACCTGCACAGGATCGGTACATCCGAACATCACACCTGCAGGACAGGTACAGGATGACAACAACAACGGCCCAAGTTACACCAGGAACGCACAATCCCTCCAGCAGTGCTCAGACTGTCCGCATAGGCTGAGAGAGGATGGACTGAGGGCTAGTAGGCATGGTGTAAGGCAGGTCCTCACCAGACATCACCGGCAACAACATCGCCTATGGGCACAAACCCACCGTCGCTGGACCAGACAGGACTGGCAAAAAGTGCTCTTCACTGACAAGTCATGGTTTTGTCTCACCAGGGGTGATGGTCGGATTTGCGTTTATTGTCGAAGGAATGAGCCCGGTACTCTGGAGCAGGATCGAGGTGGAGGGTCTGTCATGGTCTGTGGCAGTGTGTCACAGCATCATCGGACTGAGCTTGTTGTCAGCCATACTGCTCGTTCTGTGCGTGACTTCCTGCAAGTCAGGAATGTCAGTGTTCTGCCATGGCCAGCGAAGAGCACGGATCTCAATCCCATTGAGCACTTCTGGGAACTGTTGGATCGGAGGGTGAGGGCTAGGGCCATTCCCACCAGAAATGTCCGGGAACTTGCAGCTGTCTTGGTGGAAGAGTGGGGTAACATCTCACAGCAAGAACTGTCAAATCTGGTGCAGTCCATGAGGAGGAGATGCACTGCAGTACTCAATGCAGCTGGTGGCCACACCAGATATGGACTGTTACTTTTGATTTTGACTCCCCCACATTATTCAATTTCTGTTAGTCTGTGGAACTTGCTCAGTTTATGTCTCAGTTGTTGAATCTTGTTATGTTCATACAAATATGTACACATGTTAAGTTTGCTGAAAATAAATGCAGTTGACATTGAGAGGACGTTTCTTTTCATGCTGAGTTTAGAATTTCAGGAAATTAGCTCTAAAACAGCAACATTTTCTCTCTGTCTCATGGCAAAATGTGTAGATTAGCATGAGATTAACTATGAAACTGCACATTTTTTATATTTGCCCCATGGTTAGCTGTTTCCCCAAGAAATACAAAGCAAAAAAAGGGCCCTTTTTCAGACCTGGTGAAACTGGGGTATGCCACTGGGTGAGACCAGGTGAGACAAAGAGAGACAAGATCAATAAGAGTTGAGCTGAAGTGAGGGAAAGAACTGCAGCAAGGTAAATTAGACCTCCACAACTACCCAGTCAGCCAGCCAGCACATCCAATTAAAGTAGACAAGCACTCAGGGGCGTTAAGCACCCATTATTTTGAGGGGGCACGAAGTATGTAAGGATAGGGGGGAGCCATAATCATTAGGCTTAATTCTATGTAAAAAATAAATAAAATACCTACATTTTTTCTGCATAGATAATTTAAGCATAGTGCTTTACCTGTACAATTGTCATTTTAATGAGGGTGTCATTCTGACTTTTGTAAATCACACATCTCAATATACTACACTATCATGCCTAGGATATTACATCCAAATTACAACACAGTACATGGGATCGTAAAGATCGGAAAACTAAAGGAAAGCTGGAAGTCGGACGGTTTTCGGCCGACTCCGTTAGCAACCTTCATTGAATGGCTAGGTGGCTAGTATTACAGAGAAACAACTAAACATTTATGTTCTATTTATTAATTAAGAAGGAATCAATAGGCTACATAGCTTTATCCATTTCATGTACAAACGTAACTCCTGCGGGTCTTGTAAGTGGCATAACTGGCACCTAAAATCAAATCAAAGCCTGTGTGTCTTTGCGCTGTGGTGCACCTTGGAAGAAACCACTTGCTAGGGAGACAAATACCCCCATCCACAGGGTACGAGAAGTCACTGAATGGTTTGATGGGCATGAAAACAATGTAAACCATATGCCCTGGCCGTCTCAATCACTAAATCTCAACCCATCTGAACATTTATGGGAGATTCTGAAGCGGCGCCTGAGACAGTGTTTTGCACCACCATCCATCAACATCGCATCCCTCCGATAGAGTTCCAGACACTTGTAGAATCTATGCCAAGGCACATTGAAGCTGTTCTGGCTCGTGGCGGCCCAACGCCCTATTAAGCCACTTTATGTTGCTTTTTCCTTGAATTATGGCAGTAGCTGGATTATACATTTGTGAGGTTATTTTTGCTAGCTAGCTAGCTAGCTTCCTTCAGTTCAAGGAATGGGAGCGCCAAATTATGTAGACATGCCGAAATATGCAGGGCTTCTTCCAGATTTACCCACACAATATGTTTAGGCAACAACAAATGGAGCTACTTCAAGCTAGGCAAAGCAGCGACACCTACGCTGACCCTGTCCATTAACAGTGACTGATGTCAGGAATGGCCGCATGAGTCAACGATTTGAATGGATTTCAATAGATGGAAAGGAAGCAATGAATACCAGGTTTTGATGCACTTTTAGGACATTTTTAGATTTAGAGACAACAATAAAAAAACAGAATCATTGAGTAAAAACATTAAATTACAAAAAAATGATGATTTAAAAAAGATATAATTACATTTTTTGATTTGGCTTTTTATCACAGGGTAAGAACTGCCTACCCTGCCTACCCTGCCTACCCTGCCTACCCTGCCTACCGTGACAGCAAGTCACTGGTGGCAGTAGTGGCACTAAAACCAGATATCTGAACCCATAGAATTTCCAGGATTCTATTCTATTTATTTTGAGCATTTGATGCATTTTTTTCTGAAATCTCACCATGACTTGAATGTCTTTTTTACATGCTTGATGACTTGAAACATTTTTCTGTACACATTTTGCATCTGCACAACTCTGCCTTCATGACTTGTGAAAAACACAAAACATTTAACCATTGGATTTTTTTGTCTGCCTGACTTTTTTATGATATTTTACATGGCCTTAATAACTTGAACATAATTGTAATCCTTGGCAGTGGGGAAAAAACAACACTTCAGCATTTGATTACTTGTGATGGCCACATCTTGAGAAACACACAAACCAACGTCAGCTCTGTGCTCATTTGGTTGAGTTTTCAACTAACATGAATTCCATGTGAAATCAACAAAAAAAATCACCATGTCCATGGATTTACTATAGGTTAAAAGTTGGGTGAAAAAAATACAAAATGCCCTTTAAGCTGAGGACTTTTTGCAAATCCAATCAGTTTTCCACAATGATTCAACGTCATCACATAGATTTTGGGGATTGAAATGACATGGAAACAACATTGATTCAACCCGTTTTTGCTTAGTGGGTCCTATCCATAGAGAGCTATAAAGTGGAGACTCATGAAAGGGAGTTCTGATTGGATTGTTAGTCATGAATCTGAAGTTATATCAGCCGATTTGCTCGGACTCAGCTCAAGGTATCTCTGTTAACCAAATGACACCCTATTCCCTATATAGCGCACTGGAGAATAGGGTTCCATTTGGGACACATCCATAGTGAACCCTAGTGTATAGAAACTTGAAAGATACAGTAGAATTTCTTTCTCTATTCATCTTGTTCATCTTGTCACCTAAACCTTGAGTTTGGTTTGCCCAACAATAAGATAGATGTGTTTATGTGTGTGTGTGTGTGTGTGTGTGTGTGTGTGTGTGTGTGTGTGTGTGTGTGTGTGTGTGTGTGTGTGTGTGTGTGTGTGTGTGTGTGTGTGTGTGTGTGTGTGTGTGTGTGTGTGTGTGTGTGTGTGTGTGTGTGTGTCAGACGTGCTCAATGGGATTGAGCTCCGGGCTCTTCACTGGCCATGGCAGAACACTGACATTCCTGTCTTGCAGGAAATCACACACAGAACGAGCAGTATGGCTGGTGGCATTGTCATGCTGGAGGGTCATGTCAGGATGAGCCTGCAGGAAGGGTACCTCATGAGGGAGGAGGATGTCTTCCCTGTAATGCACAGCATTGAGATTGCCTGCAATGACAACAAGCTCAGTCCGATGATGCTGTGACACACCGCCCCAGACCATGACGGACCCTCCACCTCCAAATCGATCCCACTCCAGAGTACAGGCCTCGGTGTAACGCTCATTCCTTCGACGATAAACGCAAATCCGACCATCGCCCCTGGTGAGACAAAACAGTGACTCGTCAGTGAAGAGCACTTTTTGCCAGTCCTGTCTGGTCCAGCGACGATGGGATTGTGCCCATAGGCAACGTTGTTGCCGGTGATGTCTGGTGAGGACCTACCTTACAACAGGTCTACAAGCCCTCAGTGCAGCATCTCTCAGCCTATTGCGGACAGTCTGAGCACTGATGGAGGGATTGTGCGTTGCTGGTGTAACTTGGGCCGTTGTTGTTGTCATCAAGTACCTGTCCTGCAGGTGTGATGTTCGGATGTACCGATCCTGTGCAGGTGTTGTTACACGTGGTCTGCCACTGCGAGGACGATCAGCTGACTGTCCTGTAGCGCTGTTTTAGGCGTCTCACAGTACGGACATTGTCATTTATTTCCCTGGCCACATCTGCAGTCCTCATGCCTCCTTGCAGCATGCCTAAGGCACCTTCACGCAGATGAGCAGGGACCCTGGCTATCTTTCTTTTGGTGTTTTTCAGAGAAAGTAGAAAGGCCTCTTTAGTGTCCTAAGTTTTCATAACTGTGACCTTAATTGCCTACCGTCTGTAAGCTGTTAGTGTCTTAACGACCGTTCCACAGGTGGATGTTCATTCATTGTTTATGGTTGATTGAACAAGATCTGTGAAGTTATTTGGATTTTTACGAATTATCTTTGAAAGACAGGGTCCTGACCTAATTTTCAATTGAAATGTCTTTGTATATATCCATAAAAATGATTCAAACTGATTAATGTTTTTGACTGGCTGAGAAACGCTGCCTGCCTTTCTGTCACGTCCCGACACGTTCATTACTATGGGACAGCAGGAGATCGAATTTGAAAATTGAAACAATGTGGAAAATGTCGGAGAGACAGACAGCAAGTTTTATACAAATCTCCGCTGTTGACAACTGTTCATCTAAAAGAAATGTGAGATAATATCTAGATGCTTTTTAGAGTGGAGATCACGTTTATCAAGTGCCTGGATGGGCTGATGAGACAGTGGATTGCACAGTAAAATGGAATAGAGTAAATAGGCATTTTAACGTCATAGATTTAGCCGGTGTTAACTTGTAGGTTTGACACCGTCTGGAATGCGGTTTTAACCAATCAGCATTCAGGAGTAGACCCACCCGTTGTATAAATTGTCATAAACCCTCAAAGTTCCATGATGGGGGTGAAAATGGCAGCCATATTGGTCAGGGAGAAACCCAAAGTCTAATTGGAATGAATGGCAGTAGAGGCATAATACATATGCAGTTATATGGATTTTAAGGAAAAAAATATGTATAAATAGCCTCTAAAATATACACTGAGTGTACAACATTATGAACAACTGCTTTTTCCATGACATAGACTGACCAGGTGAGTCCAGCTGAAATCTATAATCCCTTATTTATGTCACTTGTTAAATTCACTTCGGAGTAGATGAAGGGGAGGAGACATGTTAAAGAAGTATTTTTAAGCATTAAGACAATTGAGACATGGATTGTGTATGTATGCCATTCAGAGGGTGAATGGGCAAGACAAAAGATCAAAAAAAGATTTAAGTGCCTTTGAACGGGGTATGGTAGTAGGTGCCAAGCGCACCGGTTTGAGTGTGTGAAGAACTGCAACGCTGCTGGGGTTTTCTTGCTCAGCAGTATGTATCAAGAATGGTCCACCACCCAAAGGACATCCAGTCAACTTGACACAACTGTGGGAAACATTGGAGTCAACATGGTCCAGCATCCCTGTGGAATGCTTTCGACACCTTTTTAGAGTCCTTGCCCCGACAAATTGAGTCTGTTCTGAGGGCAAAAGGGGGTGCAACTCAATATTTGGAAGGTGTTCCTACTGTTTTGTACACTTAATGTACGTACATAACTGTTGTCTTTGTTCTTCCATCAATCAACTGAGAGCTCTGACTAGGTTATTGCCGCTCAAATTATGTTCCACTTCACCCACCTATACCAGTCATGACTGACCGCGATGGTGAAATAAAATATAGACTTTTCTCCTACCCTCTGAAGACCATGAAAGATGTTGTATGGACACCTAACATAACATCTTTGTGTGCGAGAGAAGTGTGATAAGCTATCCACTGGGCACAAACTGGTTGAATCAACGTTGTTTCCATGTCATTTCAATGAAATGACGCGGATACAACGTGAAATAAACGTTGAATTGACAACTGTGCCCAGTGGGAAACTTTGTTGTTGGTCTAATGCAGAAAATAAAGCCATATGAGCCGCTATATCTCCCTCCACCTTGTTATATCTTAAGGCATATCTGAAAAAGCTGAAGAGAAATGACTTGGTTCAGACAACAACGGCTATTGATCGGCATGGACAGAAAGGACTCTTCATTTCCTTGATCAAAATAAATACTCCCTCTTCCTGAATTCATTCCCAGTTGTTTCTTGTCAGCTGACAAGGTAATGAATGATTGTCATGGATTGGTCAATCCGCTAGTGCAGTTCAATTGAGATGTTTTATGAGGATTTGTCAAACCGTATTTCTAAGGATGTCCACAAACCACAAATGATGTATTGTGAGTTATTCCTGAATGCTTTCTCATGACCTTGGATGTGAATGACTTTTAGATAGTTGCCATAGAGCTCCAGTCTACTGAAAGTACGTTGTTTGTTTTTGACCTGTTTTAGTGCGATTAAAAAAAACTGGTACAACGTTTGTGTCATTTCAATTCAATTTATCCAACCTCTGAGTGAAAATGTGTCAAGTTTGTGAGCGAGCGGTGTGCCACCTCCTTTCCAGTATAGTTTGTCACCACACACTGAAATATGCATATTCTTCTTATACACTAGCAAATTAACATGACATTTTTTAAAGAAAGTAAAATTCTTTAATTACCTCGGTCATAAATATAGATGGTGAATATCATGCACTTTCATGAACGGTTTCACAGTCTACGTCAATATTTCATCAAGACTCACACGTATGCCTATAGGCTAAGGATGTATTAATTCAAACAAATGTTTAGATGGAAAAATATATCACCTCCATGCCAGATGGTGTATTACCTTTAACCTCTTGAGATTAAACAACTGGGCACTAGGCACATGGCGAAATCGGGCACTAGGCTGTTTAAACCCTCCCAAAAAATATTGTTTTTTGTTGATTAAAACGAAAACTATAAGTCTGACACATAAGTCTGACATATGGCTGGATTCAGCTCGCTGCTGTGCTTCCCACAATCTATTAAACCATCCAGTGGGTGTAAGTGGTACTACACCACATAGTTTCAAAAGTGTGTCTGCTACATTTTCATTGGCTCAGAGAGGCTCATGTGATGTCAACAGCAATAGACGGACTTCCATGTGAGGTAACATTAAACTTGTCTCGACCGGGGCAATCCAAAAACATGTATTTTGTCTCTGTAGGACTTGACATAAGCCCCCCGGGCCTTGTGGGTATGGTATATCTATTGTCCATGTTAGACAGAGGGGGCCAACAGTAGCGGTGCGTGGGTAAAATCACTGGGGAAGCCGATCCAGGGGAAAAAAAGCCATATTACAACCTATGTGTTGTGATAAATGCTATAACCTATGCCTTGCCACTGATATATAGGCCTAAGGCAGAGACAATAATAACACACAGTGGCAGAATAATAATATATAATAATGATAATATATGCCATTTAGCAGACGCTTTTATCCAAAGCGACTTACAGTCATGTGTGCATACATTCTACGTATGGGTGGTCCCGGGGATCGAACCCACTACCCTGGCGTTACAAGCGCCATGCTCTACCAACTGAGCTACAGTTCAACCACACTTTTGTTTTATCACAAAGCCCGGCGAGCAACATCTGTTCGGGAGTCCACAAAGCATATAGCATGTAACAAACAGTTACATGACCTACAACATGGTCAATCAAGTTCATGTTGACGACATTTTCGGAACACTAAACAACTATTGATTTAGAACACCGGAGAGTTACATCAAGTTACAAAGAAAACAGGAGCTGCCTCTACTATCCCAGCACCATTTCAACTTCAACATCATCAAATCACCTATGCTTAGTCCAATCAATGTAAGCTAAATATCACGTGGCTGTCCATGGTACTGATTTCTGTATGTGCGTAAGTAGAAAAAGCTTGTTGAGAAAAACAAGAAGAGAAATGCCAGTGCCATCTTCCTCTCGTTCATGTTGCCGAAACGTTCTATGACTTTGTCATACAGTACACGCTTTTCGTTTCTGTTGTCCTAGGCTACCTGGCTAAAATGCTTGCTCGCTAGCCAAACTTCCTTTCATGACAATGATTAGCCAGCTAGTTAACATTAGCCTACTACATCTAGCTACATATTGAACTTCCATCCTCTCAGGCCAGAGGCACAATGTATGAATTCATCGTAGGATCAGAATCGCCTTTATAGTAATTGGTCAGGACAAAGAATTAAGTAAATCCTAATCTCTTCTCCACCCATAGCTAATTTAGGAAAGGGGCAATTTTAGCTAGCTAATTAACCACACGAGGGCAACAACACAACGAGATGCAACAATTCAAGTTTTTTTCTGTCAATGACATTTGGCTATTGATGTGATTGGTGTGAAGCCAAATCCAAACTGGCTTCCCTTTACACTTTTTTTGGGATAATTCAAAGTTGAGTTCACTCAGTTTAGCTCAACGCTGATTGACTATTATTGTGTAATTTTTGTTTGATCAAGTAAGGCCAAATGCTCGCTGGCTTCCCTTGCATTCAATGCTACGGGTGGTAACAATATCATACTCTTTTTGACCAGACAGCATCAGATAGATAGGCTACACATACATAGACAGAAGGACACTGTTTTGCTCGGTCGGATGCTTTCTCCGGTGTGATGGATTCAGCCACTTGCAAATTGAAGAAAAACTATGAAATACAGAGAGACAAAAGATACATGTTTTTATATGTTTTTTTCCATTTTTATTGGTCACATTTTTGGGGAAGCCTGGCTTCCCTTGGCATGCATGAATACATTCCACTGGGGGCCAACCATATAAATAGAAATATGAATACTAGAATGGACATGAACCTTCTTATGATGGGATTAAGGTCAGCCATTTTGGTCAGGAATTTAGTCAACCATGGTTTGCCAGTACTGTGATCACATATTGTGTAAAATAATGAATTAGAATAATTTATCTGAACACTATGTTTGTTAGCTAGCTAGCCAGAAGTGGTGGAAACAGCATCAATTGTCAAACATACCTTAATAGAAAATTACTCAAGTAAAAGTGAAAGTCACCCAGTAAAATACTACTTGAGTAAAAGTCTAAAAGTATTTAGTTTTAAATATACTTAAGTATCAAAAGTATACATAGTTTCAAATTCGTCATATTAAGAAAAACAGGCGGCACCATTTTCTTAGATTTTTTTATTTACCGATAGCCAGGGGCATGCTCAGACAACATTTACAAACTAAGCATGTGTTTAGTGAGTCCACCAGATCAGAGGCACTAAGGATGACCAGGAATGTTCCATTGATAAGTGTGTGAAACAGTATAGAGAACAGTATAGGACAAATAATCATTCATGTCATGTCATGAACTCTTTGTTTGAAAGGATATTTTTAAAGGATTCAAAGAGTGAAAAGCCATTTATTCACATAATTTGTATTTGACCCTCAATATTTCTATAGAAGAAAAACAGATATAGACCAGTCCACCATATTACACAGCTCTATAGCATTCTGTGGATATATGTCTATACTCGTCTATTCTTCATGGCCTTCTCTATACTGTCTTTTATCCGTGCATAACCAATAAGGTTAAGAGAACCAGCTATATGATTTATTCAGATTCACGTTCCATACTCTCCAGGTGTTGCAATGCACTTGCTTAAATTTGATGCATTTCATAATGGCAGCATTGGCAATGTTGAAATCTAAAATGAATGGTGAAGGACAATGATTGCAAAGTTAAACAAACCACACAACTCTGTGCTCAAGGACTACAGCACATTTACTTGAAGAACAGTGCAGATGCAAAGTTTGGTAACAGAATGACGGTTTGTGCTGTTTATGCTGTCATTCTGTCACCAAATGTTTGTCTAAATTTGCAATCATTGGTTTTTGATTGACATACATATTGAAGTGAAAAGAATCGGAGTCTTAGCATCATTCTGTTATCGTGGAATTAACCGTAGGCAAACAAAAAAAGGGGGTGCAAGGGTTAGTGGTAGGGTAAGGGTTTAGGTTACGTAGTGTTCAGTATGGTGGAGCGAGGAGTGTCCATGTGGTTAAAGGCTTCTCCTATTGGTCTGTTTAGTGATCAGTTGTCTTTTCCTTTATCCCTGTATTTTTTTGTCTTAGTAAGTCCAGCCAGAGACAGAGCAGTGAATCTAAGACCCTTTTATAACCATCTGACTAGTTTGTATTCAAAATCTGAGTTGTTGACCAAAAGCATACTCTAAAAGTTAACTTCCAGTCAGATCATCAGACCTAAGGGATGGGAAGGAGCGCAGCAACCCTTCTTCCCAGAGGTGTTTGGGGGGATAGGAATAATGCATGCGGCAGGGTAGGAACTATAGTTGTTGTTAGTGTTTCCCTTGGGACCATGTTTAGTGGAGAACCGACAGAAAGGTATAAAAGCACCTCTTGGTCCTTTTCAGTAAAGAGCTTTACCCATAGAGATGCATAGGGATCTCAACTTGTATCTGTGCTCTTATGGCATCTGCGTTAGCATGGGCAACGCCATTGAGGCTAGGGATGGGTACGGTTAATCGACTTGCGGAAGTATACATTTAAAAACATAGATATATTTATATATTATAACAATGAAAAGGCTTTGTCTGAATTAAATCAATTTATCGATGTGACATTGCTACAGTACTACATACAAGTAGACACTAAAGCTGGGTGATACGGGCAGAAAGTCTTATTGCGATAAATGTAACTGTTTTGCTCGAAAACAATAAATATATCGATAAAAAATTGTGTTTTAATGGACAATTACTTGACAGTTGCGGCAGGGCTGTAGATATATAATTTCATCAGTGTCAAGTAAGACAACTGAGATGGTAGTCTATGATTAAAAAAGTCTGCTATTTCATGTAACATATCCAGGTAATGCATGATTGATATTTTGATGTGCAACCTGTTGAAATAGGATCCAGAATGATCCAATTTGACAACTTTGTGCATATTGGCCTAGGCTATATTATTCACCACCCCTTGAGAAAGTGGGAACTCAAATCACTTAGCTAGATTGATAACTCTAAATATGATATTGTTGCTACAGTAGATAGCCATGTCGGCCAATTGATTAATCTATCAGTGAATGTATTGCACTGCAAAGCAATTATATATCCTCAACTCCGCTCCGCTTGCATGGTTGTAAAGTGGTGCCAATATTGAAAGGTGAGAGATGAATGATATACTCACAGAAAGCTGTGTCTCCTGTATGTAACTAGAACAACAGTAGCTGCATTGAAAACTATATTTATAGATATTGCATTTTGAGCAATGGTCCATGCGCAGTGGAGAAAGGAATTGAGAGTGGCTCACTCACACAGCAGCCGACACTGAAACAGGGACAGGAAATACTGTATTTTCATAGCAGTAATCCACATAATGGGAAAGGGGGATACCTCGTCAGTTGCCCAACTGGATGCATTCAACCAAAATGTGTCTTCCGCATTTAACCCAACCCCTCTGAGTCAGAGAGGTGCGGGTGCTGCCTTAATCGACGACTTCACCCGGGGAGCAGTTGTTGTTGGGGGTTAAATGCTTTTCTCAAGGTCACAACAGCAGACTTTTTCAACTTGCCTGCTCAGGGATTCAAACCAGCGACCTTTTAATTATTGGCCCAATGCTCTTAACCGCTAGACTACCTACCGCATAATGAATAGGCTATTACTTGACCAAATAATGTTTTTTGAACAATCTACAGGAACCTTGTGTAGAAAAATCACAGGAAATGAACAACATAAGCTAAATGCTTCAGCAAGAGGAAGACCATGTCAGTGACGGTCATTTTCGAGTTTTGGTCCCAGCTCTTCTATACACCATGACATTTGACATTCTTAAAGGGAGACTCAGTCAAATGACAAAAACTAAGAGCGTTGACGTGCGAGCCTCAACTTCTCTGTTGTTTTAGTGCCCTGGCTACCACGCTGTGAACAGCGTGAAGTGAACCCATGCACATGTGCAGATACCATGTGTGATTGTGAAGTCTTGCATCTCCCTCATCTTAATATCTGCAGTGCTGCTCGTGGCAATTTCATTTTCAGCTTTAATATTGCAGATAGATTTTTAGGTTTTATCAAATTAAATGTTGGCATCATTTCCAATCCCCCTTATTTTTAAAAACACAAACTTTTGAATGTAGTTTTTATTTGAATGACGTGCGCACCATAAAAAAGACATAGGGCAGCAAGCTGTTAATGTCGAGTAATCAAAGCGGCACTACAGTCAGAGGCTCCATATGTAGACTAGCAGCTGAAGTAGGATAGTTCTAAATATTGCAAAATGGAATATAAATTATGTAATGATGTTACTTTAGTGTGAAGGATTAGACAACGAGCAACCAACAGGTAGGCTGTTGCTTAACCTGAATGGAGTAGTTGTAGACAAGGCCGTGGAGTGCAGCAAAATAGCTTCAATTAGCCTTGCTAGCTTGCTAGTTGGCTAACTCAGCTAGATTCTTTACATCGATTTGATGTCGTCAGTACAGGCACTGCCAGATGGTATGATGGATAACCTAAGGCAGCAAAAAGTTTGTCGAATTAGCACGGGTGTGGCTACTTTCGCTCCCTCCTCCTCCCTCCCGTCTTACACCGGCCCATACCCTTCCCCCGCCCTGCTGCAGCAGCAAACGGAGCTTTCCGAGCCATGCAGCAAACAAGTGGTGTTTAGAAAAAAAGTGGTATAAAAGTTGCACCAAAAAAACACACATATTGTAACAGCGGATGAGTGAGGAGTCAAATGCAGAGAGCGAAATGAACGGGAAAACGCTTTAATGTCCTTCAAAACGTAACAGGTCCAAAACATGGGCGAATGCCCAAAACACTGGCGCTAAAACCAACCCAAAACCTAGATACAAACACTGGACAGCGGGAAAAAACAACAACAAAAAAACACGATACATCACCAAACGTAACAACCAACAAGCCCACACAAACACTAGCGGGCAAAACGAACTATGCAAAGCCCCCACTCAGAAATGTATTCCAGTGTCTGCCTGTCCTCCCCCTCTGAAACTTAGGCTACTGTAGCCTACTGACGTTACCAGCGTGATTCAGAAAATAGTGAGATATTTAATGAGAGATTTGATTAGCTTTTTCAATGCTAGTTAAGGTTACTATAGTTATCACGTTTGACATTCGATTTATTAACTACAAAAGGTAATACGTGTTTTTAATTCTGGTTTTGCTCTTCACACGCAAACTTCTTAGCTAGCTAGCTACCTCTGGTCCAACGTTAAACCAACTCTCTGAAGTTCAAGGACATTCAAAGTTCCTCCATAGAATCCACTCCTCCTTAGATATAATTCTGTAGGTCTAATTCAGATAATACATGTCATAACAAGATGCCCAGCGATTCAAGCCAAGTCTCCTCCTCCACCCTCTTTCACTCACTCCCCACCTGCAAAATTTCAGTTGCATCTCGCAACGTGCCCTAAACTTGCCTGTCCATCGCGCATGGAAACAACTAGCTATAGCTTGCCCGCTCAATAGCAAGCTGCTCTATCCACACTGTTTGGTAAAGTAATTTTAATGTTTAGTGAATGTAAGAAAATAAAAAATTCAGAGGTTTAAAAGGAACAGAAGGGAACAGTATAAGCCTGTACTTTTTGGGGGTTCAAACCAGTTCAGAACTTTATTTTGCAGGTGGGAACAATGTAATCTCTATGCCTATAAACATGTCTGCATGTTCAACTAATCTACCCTAATGGTATTATGCTGGCACAGTTCTACTGTCATTCATACTGTGTTCAACTGGATCCTGGACTTCCTGATGGGCCGCCCCAGGTGGTGAGAGTAGGTAACAACACGTCTGCCACGCTGATCCTTAACACTGGGGCTCCTCAGGGGTGTGTACTTAGTGCCCTCCTGTATTCCCTGTTCACCCACGACTGCGTGGCCAAACACAACTCCAACACCATGTCAACACAGTGGTAGACTTGATCACCAACAATGACGAGACTGCCTATAGGGAGGAGGTCAGAGACCTGGCCGAGTGTTTCAGGACAACAACCTCTCCCTCAATGTGAGCAAGACGAAGGAGCTGATCGTGGATTATAGACAAAGGAGCTGATCGTGGACTACAGAAAGAGGGCCAAACCGGCCCCCATTAACATCAATGGGGCTGAAGTGGAGCGGATCGAGAGTTTCAAGTTCCTTGGTGTCCACATCACCAACAAACTATCATGGCCCAAACATACCAAGACAGTCGTGAAGAGGGCCCGACAAAACATTTTCCCCATCAGGAGACTGAAAAGATTTGGCATGGGTCCCCAGATCCTCAAAAAGTTCTACAGCTACACTATCGAGAGCATCCTGACCGGTTGCATCACTGCCTGGTATGGCAACTGCTCGGCATCTGACCATAAGGCGCTACAGAGGGTAGTGCGAATGGCCCAGTACATCACTGGGGCCAAGCTTCCTGCCATCCAAGACCTATAGAATAGGCGGTGTCAGAGGAAAGCCTATACAATTGTCAGAGACTCCAGTCACCCAAGTTATAGACCGTTTTCTTTGCTACCGCACGGCAAGCGGTACCGGATCAAAAGGCTCCTCAACAGCTTCTACCCCCAAGCCATAAGACAAATCACCACCAGACAATTTACATTGACCCCCCCTCCTTTTTGTACACTGCTCAGTCCCTCCAGGATTCTCTGATTCTGCGAACGCATAATGCAATGCAAAATCAACCAATCAGCGCAAATTATTCGACAGCTCGCTTTGTCCAATCCCCGCACATTAAGTGCATAAAAAGGTCCAATCATAATCGGATTCGTAATTTTGGCGAAATACTCCACTGTTACTGTGAAAAAGGGCCCAATCCAACCACACGTCAACAAAGTTTTTCTCCCTGGCCTGTCAGCGTATTCACATGCGAAGATGGGTGATGGGTGATTGTTGATGGCTGACAGGCAGCACAATGAACAGAAATCAATCTCATTTGGCAACAAAAATAACAGCTAAAGACCAAGCGAAACAGTTTCCAAATGTTTTTGGAAACAAGAGAAAGTCGACAATCAACAGTCACTTGGAATCAGCAAAGCATATGAGAATGTCAGAACAGTTCCCACAGCAGCAGCAGCTCTCCTGAAGTGGTACCACTGAAGTGGTAGCAGGGAAGACTGTGGCAAGCGCTGAAGAAATCAAGGTGAGTGGCATTTTAATCAAACCTTTACTCCGCTAACCTTGGCTTTAGCAGGGTGGTTGGCACTCTGTTCTCCCTAGTCTGTCTATGGAGAGCGCTTTTCAAAGGACTGAGTGCAATTTGTCAGCTTTGCCGTTTTATACTCTGTAAAACTTCATACGGATCCCGAAAGCACCATCTTTCTGGATTTTTTTTATTTAGAAATAGTAATACTGTTTTATAAGTTCATATCAACCACTAAACTCTATTTTTACATTTTCTGTTCTTTATCTCCCTTACGACCCTTTCAGAAAAAATCGCAATCTCAAGTATTTTGAAGACAATTTATGCGAAAGGAATGTCAATCATCAAATTGAAAGCGATTGATTAGCTTTGAATCTTTGTTTTTTTGAGAGAGAGAGAGAGAGAGAGAGAGAGAGTGAGTTGGAGGTGTATCTCGTGTTGATAGCAAACCCCAAGCCTGATGGTGAGGAGAGGTGTGTGTGAGTGAATGTGTGAGTGGATTATGACAGAGCTGCTTGTTCAGGAAAATAAACAGAATTGAGAACTTTAGATGCCATGCTTAAAATCGTCCTAAAACTGAGCACATATGACTTTGTATTGCTTTATATGAAATTACCATGAAAAAACACATTGCAAAATGTATTGCAGAATTTCAGAAAAGCTGCCACAAAATCAAGCGTTTTTAGCTGCAGAAATCACAATTTTTTTCCGCAAAATCCTCAAAGGACTGACTGCTGCTATTCGCTGTTCATTATCTATGCATAGTCACTTCACCCAAACCTACATGTACAAATAACCTCAACTAGCCTGTACCCACACCCACTGACTCTGTACTGGTGCTCCCTGTATATAGCCCCGTTATTATTGTTAGTGTTACTTTTAATTTTAGTTTACTTTGTAAATATTTTCTTAACTCTTCTTGAACTGCACTGTTGGCTAAAGGGCTTGTAAGTGAGCATTTCACGGTAAAGTCGACACTTGTTGTATTCGGCGCATGTTGCAAATAAAGTTGGATTTGGATGACACATGTGAGTGAAAAACAGAAGAAGAAGAAGAAGTTCTTAGATTACTGTGTGTTGGTCATTCGAAATTAAACAACGTGACAAACCATGTTTGTGGGCATGCCTCATCTAGCTAGCGGGGCGATATCTGCATTCGCTATGAATGCTGGACTTTGTTCCACTATGAACACAGGAAGTCGAAACTTCCCGATTCTACCAGTGAAATGACAATGTGCTCGTTCTAGCTTTTGGTTTGGATAATGTTAATGTTTACGACAAGTGGCAGAGCCATGGTGAAATTCCCCTTTAACTTGTATTTTTTCATTTGGTACATGGGAATTTAACAGCAAAAGTTATTTTTATGTGCTCTACGTCATCAACCGCAGCCTTTTATCCAGAAAAAGTATGTTTCATGGAAACACATCTGGTGGAAGAATGCGCAAACTGTTTTATTCAGAGTCTTGAATATTTGGATGAAAATCTATTGCAAATAGGATGGAAACCTAGCTTGTGAGATGACACACAGCCAGTAAATAAAATAACAGGATATTTACTTTGTATGATTAATATAGCCTATGTGTTTGGAAGATGCACTGTATATAGTGTCATTCATAAAAATGTGAAAATTGCCCCTCAGTGCTGTACATAGAGGAGAGTGGGGTAAATTGAGCAAAAGGATTAGTTGAGCCACCCCGTGTTTCTAGGAAACCATTGGTAGGTTCTGAACAGAGTATAAACTCAAACGGACGACTAGAAAAGCTCAAACCACGTTTATTCAACAAACTGGGTGCTTCAGCTGCAAGCACACTTTGCACATGATCAAACAGGCATTTATATGTCAAAATGCTATCTGTTGCCCAATACTGCCTAAATGTTGCGCTGTTGCTCTTTATCCGATCACTACTCCATGATGTTTACAAGCGACCTTCTGTTCACATTAGTGAACAGACTTTGGTTATAGTCTCTGTTCCCCTTTTCTCTCACAGTAACTTTCCATAAACAAAACTCTTCTTCACCCTTCAGTTATCAATAACACATACATTCATTATCCACGTGACATAATTGATAAGGCCTTATATAGTTACAGGAATAAGTATATTCAAGTTAGGACTCCATACACAGAATGAATCATGTGACCAAATATTTAGGACGAGCCGAGGTCATCATTTCATGGAGTCTGTAAAGGAAGAAACCACATGGAAAGAATGGTTAGCAAGTTATGTACAAAAAAACTGATTTTCACAAAGTCAAATTAATTTATTGTGTTATAGGTTTCATGCTCGTATCTAAACCAATGTAGATAGTTAAAAAATGGTTTTGTACATCAGTTAAGCTACAATATGAGGTCCTAAACCTACAGTATATACAAAAGTATGTGGACACCCTTCAAATTAGTGGATTCAGCTATTTCATCCACACCCGTTGCTGACAGGTGTATAAAAGTGAGCACACAACCATGCAATCTCTATAAACAAACATTGGCAGTAGAATGGCTTACTGAAGAGCTCAGTGACTTTCAATGTGGCACCGTCATAGGATGCCACCTTTCCAACAGGTCAGTTTGTCAAATTTCTGCCCTGCTAGAGCTGCCCCAGTGACCTGTAAGTGCTGTTATTGTGAAGTGGAAACCTCTAGGAGCAACAACGGCTCAGCCGCAAAGTGGTAGGCCACACAAGCTCACAAAATGGGACCGCTGAAGCGAGTAGCGTGTAAAAATCATCTTTCTACGGCTGCAACACTCACTACCGAGTTCCAAACTGCCTCTGGAACAACGTCAGCACAATAACTGTTCGTCGGGAGTGTCATGAAATGGATTTCCATGGCCGAGCAGCCGCACACAAGCCTGAGATCACCATGCGCAATGCCAAGTCTCGGCTGGAGTGGGGTAAAGCTCACCGCCAGTGGACACTGGAGCAGTGGAAACATGTTCCCTGGGAAGATGAATCACGCTTCACCATCTAGCAGTCCGTCAGACGAATATGGGTTTGACCGATACCAGGAGAATGCTACCTGCCCCAATGTATAGTGCCAACTGTAAAGTTTGGTGGAGGAGGAATAATGGTCTGGGGCATTCATGGTTCGGGCTAGGCCCCTCAGTTCCAGTGAATGTCCCCGTACACAAAGCGAGGTCCATACAGAAATGGTTTGTTGAGATTGGTGTGGAAGAACTTGACTTGCCTGCACAGAGCCCTGATCTCAACCCCATCGAACACCTTTGGGATAAATTGGAACGCTGACTACGAGAAAGGCCTAATCACCCAACGATGTTCCAAATGTATTTTTAAAAAACGTCCAAATCGGTGTCCAAAAATACCGATTTCCGATTGCTTTGAAAATGGCCCAAATGAATCGGCCATTCCAATTAATCGGTCGACCTCTACTCAAGGTAGTGACCTATGTACACAAACTTAAAACAAGCAGTGATCTAGCCCCCCTTGAGGTTCCTGAGAAAGCAAGAAGTCCATTTGAGCAGCAGCAAGGAATGAAAAAATTGGCTGTGACACTGAAAAGGTACATTGACAAAAAAGAAAACAAACATGTACATTTTACAAAAGAGAGGCTATGGTAAAGTATGTTTACATACATTCTGATTATTTCCAGCGATACACACAAGATCCTGAAATATATGTAGATATCTTTGTTAGGAAGAGTATTATATTTCCCTTGACGTAGTGATGCCGAATGTTTTTAAAAAATGGTTCAACATACCCAACTCTCCCATAGGTCAAATAACAGTCCTAGGGCCAGTTGCAGCATTTGCAGCTGTCACTGAAGACGAGGCCAGCGGGGCAGCTCTGGATCCAGGTGACGCCGTTTGCACAGTTATAGAAAGAGCTCGGGGAATCTGCTTTGACATACAGCCCATCAGCCCTGCCTGCACAGAAACTACCACCGGCCTTAGTTGTGGCCTTGACTGTGGGTGGTTCCCCTGGCATTGGGGTGTGTGTAGGTGGCAGCGGAGGTCGTTCTGGGTGAAAAGACAATTTAATATGTCTATTCAGAATAGCACTCGACCACAAAAAAAAAACATTGACATGTTTGTATATATTTGGACAAGTAAGAAAGTTTAAACGTGATTTACCAATGTTGAGGAGTTTTTGAAGATGGCTGATCAGGGAATAGTTGCCCTGTCCACATGACTGTCCAGCAAAGTCATCCAGGTCCAGATTCCAAACCATGGCCCCTCCAAAGCCATTTTCCTTTAGGTAGCCGACCTTAGGAAGGGAGAGTATAAGAAAATAACAGGAGTATGTCTTTGAGTCTTTTGCAATTTCTTAGCCTTGTTGAAAAATATATGTTTGGTCCAACATTTAGGAATATAACCCAGGAATACTGCTGCATACCTTTGTGTCATAGCTCTCCCTATTGTCAAATCCTACCCACTGATTTCCTTTAGAGGCATAGGGAACCTTTTGATCCTCAATCCACTGGAAACTGGCTCCTTGGAGGAAAGTACAGATCTGGAAACATGTGGGGCAACAGGTTACCTCAATCGAAAAGCTAACTATCAATTTGATACCTTTCAAAGTTCACATAAAATACACAATTAAGCCTTGCTACCTCATAATAAGACCAGAAACCAGCTTCCCTGGTGAAAGGTCCAGCTGCAGCAGCACCGTTGGCTGACGCTCCGACCCCACTATCTACAGAGGTGAGCTGGAAGGAACGTCCATACGTAGCAAATCCCATCATCAGCTTCTCAACAGGGGCTCCCTGATCTCGCCAGTATTTCATGACAAAATCCTGCCAGAGAGATTGCATGAATGTATACAGTACTTTCTTTACACTCACATTTGATGGGCTTTATTTAACATGGAGACTAGAAGTGTGATTTATGGCGTTTTATTCATTGAAAAGCCCCTTTCTCACTGTGTTGAAGTAGATATGGTCTCCTGTGTCATGGGATCCCTGGTAGAGAGGGCTGTTGTGTCCTGTGAAGGTCTGCCAGGATCCATGGAAGTCATAGGTCATCACGCTAATGAAGTCCAGGTATCTAAAGACAGAAAGGTAATTTCCATATGATTTCAGCTTTAAAATTCTATCAAACTCAACAGTTTCTCTTTTTTAGTGATAAAGACATGAATGTTTCATGGTAGGGTGGGGTATGCAAAAGTGGTCAACTTTGAGCACCTCTAGCTCCTAAATGTTTTGGCATTCAGGTCCAAAGTCACTTTCTGACCACTTCCACCATGGGCAAACACGAATGAAAGGTTTCGTTCAAATCAAAAGAGGTGCAGTCAAAAAGTGATTGAAATTATATGGAATGACCCAGAAGACAAGTTTAATTAATACACATCCATTAATCCAAATGGGATCTTGTTCACTGTATTATGGTTTTCTAAAATGTGAGTACGGTGGTTATAATGTTAAAATCCATATTTACTTAGCAATTTCTGCAATTTCATAGCCAGAATCAATGGTCCCTTTCCCAGCAGCCACAGCAGCAGTAAGCAGCAGCCTGGGGCGGCTGACTGCCTTGCCCTCAGCCTCAAAGGCCTCGAGGAGCTCCTACAAAAAACAACAGATGTCTTTTTACTCATATGGCATTACATGTATTGCCATATGGAAAGGTCTGAACATCCCTAAATAAAAGTCTAGTAGCATTGTTTCCCAAAACTTGCTACACCCCGGCTCAACCATAACCCTAGCCGTAATCCTAGCTTCATGTCCACATCCTGGCCTAACCATAACCCTAACCTTCACCTTGCACAACAGTGTGAATCTCTGCTTGTCCTCTGGAGGGCTTCCCCGTGCTCCAGGGTACTCCCAGTCCAGGTCCAACCCGTCAAAACTATGCCTCCGAAGGAAACTGATCGAAGACTGGATGAACTTCAGCCGATTGTCAGGTGATGAAACCATGATACTGAACCTAGGGAGAATTAGGGATGCTCAAACCAGTTGACATTACTAAATATAAAATATATTATCAATCCTTAAAAAATATACTACCTTTTACCTATGTAAATATAAGAAATTAGATATCTCACTGTTGTGTGCCAAACTTCCATCCACCGACAGCCAAAAGTGTTTTGAGCCGAGGATTTCTGTTAGATGACAAAAATACAATTACTATTGTCAGTACATAATTACCCCTGAACATCTCAGAATGTCTTGGTAAAAGATGCAAACCTGTCTTTAAGTCCATTGAAGGAACTGTAGAGGGTCTCATCATTCCACTCATAGGTGGCAAGCTCATTGGCAGGGTTGATAATGGAGAAGGCGTAGATCAGGTGAGTACACAGGTGAGGGTCAACATTAGCTGGCAGGAACTTCCCAGTTCCAGGTCTGTACTGGGACCAGTTGGTAAAGTAGCAGACCAGTTGGGAGGTCGAGCCTTAGACAGGAACAGAATGTCTATCATATATGGTTTTTGCAGAGTCACAGTCAGAATTTCCCAGGGTGACACAACTTCATGGTAGCATCGTTCTTATATATCACAATTTTTAGATGACTGATACAAACAAACATAATTCTCTTGATGAATACTGAGTGACAATTCAAGTTTTAAAAAATCATAAAATGTTGATTTAATAATGTGTGGGAAATGTCATAATGTTTTTTAAAAGTGGAAACTCACCCAAGTGGCACAGGGCGAAGCACAGACCTTCAAAAGCACATATTTAGAGTCAATAAAAATAGGAATTTCACACAAACAGAATATATGTGAACATATTAAGAATGTTTTTACCTGCAAGTAAAGTGAGCTTGCTCATTGTGCCTGCTTCTCTGCTAGATAGGTCAGGGGGGTTATTTATGTCCATAAAAAGAGGAAGAAGAAAAATGCGAAATGACAACCGTGATTTTTTTGTTCCGCTCTCTATGACTAATTATTAACCCGGGTAAATCATCTGACTTTCCCAGAAACAGTTCTGTCATTGTATTGGAAATATTTGTACAGTGGCTTGTGAAAGTATTCACCCCACTTGGCATATTTCCTATTTTGTTGTTTACAACCTGGAATTAAAATGTATTTTGGGTGGGTTTTACTCATTTGATTTACACAACATGACTACCACTTTGAAGATGCAACATGTTTTTTATTGTGAAACAAACAAGAAATAAGACACAAAAACTGAAAACTTAAGCGTGCATAACTATCCCCCCCAAAGTCAATACCTTGTGGAGCCACCTTTTGCCGCAATTACAGCTGCAAGTCTCTTGGGGTATATCTCTATAAGCTTGGCACATCTAGCCACTGGGATTCTTGCCCATTCTTCAAGGCAAAACTGCTCCAGCTCCTTCAAGTTGGATGGGCTCTGCTGGTGTACAGTAATCTTTCATTCATACCACAGATTCTCTATTACCAGAATGCTAGCAGAATTAGCACAGGTAATAGCAGATTTCCATGTAGGCTACTAGCTAAATATGCTAAAGAGCGCAAACTGTAATAAACAAATTGCAAATACAGGTAATCCAGGTCATAAAGTTATACATATATAGGATAGGAACTACTGAATGTAATTTAGCTAGTAGCCTACATGGAAATTTGCTATTACCTGTGCTAATTCTGCTAGCATTCTGGTAATAGACACCCATTGGGCTTTTTCACATTTTTTAGCGCACCATTATGTACTAAGCAGTAATTGTCGCTATTAGTTACTCTTCTGCCATTTCTCCATTATTATTTGGAGTGTCATCTCCAGTTACAGAAAGTATTTCAATACCAAAACATTTAACTCAAGTAAGCCTAACCAACATGATTGTAATACAGTCATCAGCAATGTTCCCTCCAAGTTGTGCAGTAGCCCCGAGACTGCCCCCATGCAGAAGAAATATCAGCCCACGGAGAGAAGCACGAGAGTGAACTTCACCCAACTTTCTAGAGTTTCCCTGTTAACACTATCAACATTTCCCCTTTCTGTGGCAATAGTGATCGAGTCAACACAATATGAGCCACTTTCAATGCAACATACCGAAGCAAAACTAACTATGCAAGAGATTTTTGTTGCAGGCAGAACACATCAGAGTAGGATTCTATTGCATTGACACACATGACTGACCCGTACTAGTTTAACATCTCACTGGCATCCCATTTATTAGACTAACAGAGAGAGATGCAAATGAATGGTGCTTACTGTGTGTGTCAAAGTGTGCACAGTACCAGTCAAAAGTTTGGACACACCTACTCATTCAAGGGTTTTTCTTTACTTTACCTATTTTTACATTGTAGAATAATAGTGAAGACATCAAAACTATTAAATAACACACATGGAATCATGTAGCAACCCAAAAAGTGTTAAACAAATCAAAATATTTCATATTTGAGGCACCCTTTGCCTTGATGACAGCTTTGCACACTCTTGGCATTCTCTCAACCAGCTTCACGAGGAAGGCTTTTCCAACAGAGTTCTCACATATGCTGAGCACTTGTTTGCTGCTTTTCCTTCACTCTGCAGTCCAACTCATCCCAAAAGTTCTCAATTGGGTGGAGGTTGGGCGATTGTGGAGGTGAGGTCAAAAGATTGCACCTAAATCAACCATTTATCGGATCATCAAGAACTTAAAGGAGAGCCGTGCAATTTTTGTGAAGAAGGCTGGGCACCCAAGAAAGTCAATCTAAAATTGATTCAGCTGCGGGATCGGGGCACCACCAGTACAGAGCTTGTTCAGGGATGGCAGCAGGTGTGTGTGCATCTGCACACACAGTGAGGCGAAGACTTTTGGAGGATGACCTGGTGTCAAGAAGGGCAGCAAAGAAGCCACTTATCTCCAGGAAAAACAACAGGGACTGCTGAGGACTGGGGTAAAGTCATTTTCTCTGAATCCCCTTTCCGATTGTTTGGGGCATCTGGAAAAAAGCTTGTCCGGAGAAGACAAGGTGAGCGCTACCATCAGTCCTGTGTCATGCCAACAGTAAAGCATCCTGAGACCATTCATGTGTGGGGTTGGTTCTCAGCCAAGGGGGTGTGCTCACTCACAATTTTGCCTAAGAACAGAGCCACGGATAAAGAATGGTACCAACACATCCTCCGAGAACAACTTCTCCCAACCATCCAATAATTGTTTGGTGACGAACAATGCCTTTTCCAGCATGAAGGAGCACCTTGCCATAAGGAAAAAGTGATAACTAAGTGGCTCGGGGAACAAAACATTGATATTTTGGGTCCATGGCCAGGAAATTACCAGACCCAAATCCCATTGAGAATTTGTGGTCAATCCTCAAGATGCGGGTGGACAAACAAAAACCCACAACTCCAAGCATTTATTATGCAAGAATGGGCTGCTATCATTCAGGATGTGGCCCAGAAGTTAATTTACAGCATGCCAGGGTGGATTGCAGAAGTCTTGAAAAAGAAGGGTCAACACTGCAAATATTGACTCTTTGCATCAACTTCATGTAATTGTCAATAAAAGCCTTTGCCACTTATGAAATGCTTGTAATTATAATTCAGTCTTCCATAGTAAAATCTGACAAAAATATCTAAAGACATGAAAGCAGCAAACTTTGTGGAAATTAATATTTGTGTCATTCTCAAAACTGTTGGCCACGAATGTAGGCCTCCTTGGTCACACATGCTTTTTCAGTTCTGCCCACAAATGTTCTATAGGATTGAGCTCAGGGATTTGTGATAGCCATTCCAATACCTTGACTTTGTTGTCCTTAAGCCATTTTGCCACAACTTTGGAAGTATGCTTGGGGTCATTGTCCATTTGGAAGACCCATTTGCGACCAAGCTTTAACTTCGTGACTGATGTCTTGAGATGTTGCTTCAATATATCCACATAATTTTCCTTCTCATGATGCCTTCTATTTTATGAAGTGCACCAGTCCCTTCTACTGCAAAGCACCCCTACCACATGATGCTGCCACCTCCGTGCTTCACGGTTGGGATGGTGTTCTTCGGCGTGCAAGCGTCCCCATTTTTCTTCCAAACATCACGATGGCAATTTTAGCCAAACAGTTACATTTTTGTTTCATCAGACCAGAGGACATTTCTCCAAAAAGTACGATCTTTGTCCCCATGTGCAGTTGCAAACCGTAGTCTGACTTTTTTATGGTGGTTATGGAGCAGTGGCTTTTTCCTTGCTGAGCGGCCTTTCAGATTATGCCGATATAGGACTCGTTTTACTGTGAATATAGATACTTTTGTTCCTCCAGCATCTTCACAAGGTCCTTTGCTGTTGTTCTGGGATTGATTTGCACTTTTTGCACCAAAGTACATTCATCTCTGGGAGACAGGACGCGTCTCCTTCCTGAGCGGTATGACGGCTGTGTGGTCCTATGGTGTTTATACTTGTGTACTATTGTTTTTACAGATTAACGTGGTACCTTCAGGCATTTGGAAATTGCTCCCAAGGACGAACCCGACTTGTGGAGGTCTACAATTTATTTCTGAGGTCTTGGCTGATTTCTTTTGATTTTCCCATGATGTCATGCAAAGAGGAACTGAGTTTGAGGGTAGGCCTTGAAATACATCCACAGCTACACCTCCAATTGACTCAAATTATGTCAATTAGCCTATCAGAAGCTTCTACGCCATGACATCATTGTCTGGAATTTTCCAAGCTGTTTAAAGGCACAATCAACTTAGTGTATGTAAACTTCTGACCCACTGGAATTGTGATACAGTGAATTATAAGTGAATTAATCTGTCTGTAAAGAATTGTTGGAAAAATGACTTGTGTCGTGCACAAAGTAGATGTCCTAACCGACTTGCCAAAAATATAGGTTTTTAAGAAGAAATTTGTGGAGTGGTTGAAAAACGAGTTTTAATGACTCCAACCTAAGTGTATGTAAACTTCCGACTTCAACTGTATATTCTACTGCGTTTTGGGAGGTGGAGGATGGGTTTTTCGTATGTCCTTTGCTCTTTTCATATTGTGCCATTGTCTTTTCATATTGTGCCATATTGCTACAATGTTACTCATAGCTGAGGACCACATAATACTTTCTTATGGCTCTGGTAGCTCTACCACTTGGCCATTTTAAATCTTTATCTGGAGGCTATGCTTTTACAAGAAACTCACATGAAGCATACTGAAAAATTGAGATTAAGATGTAGTTGGGTTTTGCAGATTCATCAATCAACTTTGTCATCAGACGTGGCCATATTAATTCGAAACACTGTCCCATTCAAACATATTTCAACTATAAGCGACCCCAATGGCCGCTTTATCATATCATAGTATCATGTTGTTCCTTTCACTCTCCGAAAAGTCACTTCCACCACCGTTGGAGCTCATTGAATCATTTGGAGAACTCTCTGGGTACACCTGGGATAAAAGTGAATTCATGCCCCCTAAAGGCGACATAAACCTAGACTTTATTAAAAAATATACCTTTTAAAATCGCAAAAGACAAAATCAAATATTTAGCTGTTGCTCTCCCTAAGGATTCAAAATGTATTTATAAATGGAACTATCTCAACGTGATAGAAAAGTTGAAGCACAACATTGAGATCTGGAGAGTGTTGCCTTTTTCTATGATCGGCTGTGTTAACGCTGTTAAAATGGTTACGCTCCCCAGAGTCCTTTATCGCTTTCACAATCTGCCTATATTTTTAACTATAAAGTTTTTTCTTCAAATCCTTGGATTCTATATCATCCTGCCTTTTGTGGAGGGGAAACAAAGTACACCCACCGTATCTCAAAAAAAAGGGGCCTAAGCCTGACACATTTTCAGCATTATTATAGCAGGTAAATGTTAGAGCCCTGGTTTATTTGGCAGCATGCATGTCCTGGTGTGGTAGATCCCTCTTTCCCTCCATGGCTCGCTATTGAACAAGATACACACAACACCTCTCTTTCCGCACTTGTTTTTTCATCAATGAAATCCCCTACAGGCAATAACTTTATGCAAATAAAAGTATAATTGGTATCAGCACACATATTCTTTATACAGTATGTCAAATATCAATAAAGCATGGTGCCGATTTCTGAAGAGCAATGCTGTCTTCAGTTTTTCCTTTCTGTTTTTGTTTTTTCTGCCTTCTGTCAATGTATTGATGTATTGTTTGCTGTTAATTGTCTGTCTGTTTGTAAAACTGAAAATGTATGAATATAATATTTTTTGCAAAACTGAAGTACTCTAGCAGTATTTAGTCAAACTGCTTATGCTGGTCAAATTAGCTTTCAAATTTCCTGCTTCAGACAAACGCTAATATTTTACTTAAAGCATCATTTTTGTATTCATTTTAAATAGAAGTGGGATTAGTAACCTTTAGTGGGATAGTAACAGTAGAAGAAGTGACTGCAGTAGTGGTGTAAATAGTGACTGTAGTAGTAGTAGTAGTAGTAGTAGTAGTAGTATTGACTGTGGTAAAAGCAGTGTTGGGGGATAACGGAGTAATGTAACGTGTTATATATATTGTCTTCTGTAACTCATTTCCTGTTATAAATTGATTGCTCAAAGAAGCCTTATGTTCTGAAACGATGTTGCCACAGTAAGTAAATTCATAGTGGTGGTTATGTCAGCCTTCTAATGTTTTTTTATTTTTTTTAATTTAAAAAAAAAAATAGTTTACTGTACAATTTTGATTAAACGGTGAGTCTCAAATAGCAGCCTGTCCCCTTTAGTAGCCGGGCAACGGCACACAGTTCAGCAAATAAACACCTATTTGAAGTAAACGGCTGGTCTAAATGAATTGTTACCAGTAATTATCATGAATTGTTTACGAGGTTTACTGTTTGCTTTGTTACATTTAAAATTAGTGACTCAAAAAAACAATATGGAAATGATCCATTTTTGTCGACAGTAAGAAACTGCAAGCATTAAACTATTAACTATGCAAATGAGAAAAAACTGTGTCGATAAAGGAAATAGATGCCTGGCTCAAATTAGAAGCCTGTCTCTTGTGTTCAGTGATTTAATCAAATTAATGCCCCGGGCTATTAATTGAATTTCGAGGTTGCAAGTAAACCTATATTGTAGCCTAAAGTCCAGGCCATTTCAGAAAAGTTTGAAAACATTTTCTTCAGTGATGGACATTTCATTTATCATTGCTTTGATAAGTACAATAAATATTTCACATATTGGTGTTTTATTAGGCTACAAGCTATTGTCACAGTGAGACCTGGTCGCACTATTTTAATTCTGCTTGGAATGATTCAATCCTAATCTCCGAACGCATTACTTTGATTGAAGGTTTTCCAAATAGCTAATCCCATCATTGTGTAGAAGTAGGCATAATAGTAGTAGAAGTACTCTAAGGTAGTAATATTGACTGTTGTAGATAGGTAGGCTCTGTGTACACTAGCACAAGAAAGCGGTGAGAAGTGGAGAAGGCAGGGAGGGACCTTTGGGCGGTGCGAACGTAGCGTGGGAGGTGGTGAAAAATATAAACTTTTCCCAACTTTATGCGGCGACCGCTGGGCGATGACTAATCATATCGAGTGGTTCCCATTACGAATTTGACGCTACGCGACCCAAGGCTGGGGACTTTCTTCCGCAAAGACGGCTGAAAAAATAGTAGGATGGAAGCAAATGAATGTGACTATGACGTCATAACGAATCATGGAAAAAATGTAGAGTTGAGAGCAATATGTTAGTTAATGTAGAGACAAACGATTATGCATATTAATTTATTCATAAAATCAATGTACAAAAATTGCAATTTAGCAAGCTAGCTGACTAGATAACATTATTGTGCAATAGTGTATACAAATACCTGTATGCCTATGGATTTGTAGCTAGCTATGTAGCCTATCTGTGTATGGACCCTAAAATGTTTGGTATAAATATTAGTTCAGAACCTAGCTGTGAACCTAAAATTGCCAGCATAAAAAAGACACGCATTGCTGTTGAAACAGCTTTCATTATATTAGACCTAAAACAGGGCATGGGTTTTGAACATAGGAATTGGATAACAAGGAATTCTTACAGGTTACAGATAAGTTCTGAATACGAGGTTCACCGGTATTCATCAAGGTTGTCGTCTTTCGTTTCATGATGGACATGGACTCGTAGGCGACATCATGGAGGGGGTTTTAAGCACGTCCAAAACAGGACCTGCATGGCTAAAATAATGTGGGCCTGCCTACAATACATAGATGAAAAGGGGAATGTGGGCTCACTGTTTAACTCCTCTCAAACGTGATATTTTGATAAAGCCTTGGTGATTAAAATTGATTTCCAAGTTGTCTCAGGAGCCCGCCTTGACCACTGCTTTGGGGCAGACAAGCAAAAGCCTTCATTGAGAGGAGGGGAGGCTGTGCTTGGTTTTTGATCATATCAAACTAAATGGGGAAAACAAATGTTTTTTATGTTTCTAAATAGGAAGTATACATGCACCAAAAGCACGTTAGGCTACTCTTATTCCATGAGCATATGGGCAGTGTGCATCGCGGCTGGATAGGCTGGTCAAAATTCATGCCATAAAAAAATAGCTTTTGGATGGTCTTCAATATCCTCATCCCCACTGCCTGAAATTAGCACTTTGGATCATGTTTTTAAGGACACGCCTCTAATATTTCCACCCCGAGGACAAGTGAGCTGATATAAGACGGGTAAATTGCCGAACCTGGCGTTAGGGGCTGAAAAATACTCTTTATCGACGGCGCCCGAGGAGAGAAGCATCCTCCGTAGGGGTGTGTACAGTAAGAATACACATTTGTTACAGCCAGACTTTTTTTTTTTTATCCCTCCGCACCCCTCCCCAACGACCACTTGACCTTTACTTGAAGATAGGCACATCTAAATTCCATCTCCCGCATTCACCTTGGAAAACGTTTTAGGGCTTTGCCTTTTACATGTGACATGAAGAGGTAGGCATTACCAGGAGGTATAATTCATAGTCATTGTGCTACATATTCACTGTACAGTGTCACCTAAATAAGGCCTGGGCCCATATCCACGGAGCATCTCAGAGTAGGAGTGCTGATCTCGAATCTGTACATATCATCTTAATCATAATAATCTAAAAGGCCAAACTGATCCTAGATCAGCACTCATACTTTGAGATGCTTTGTGGATATGGGCAATGTGCAACAAAACACGGTACAGTAGAACACAGTATCATAGAACCACAAAGCACAGCACAGTTAATTTGGGGATTGCTACAGGTACAGCCCTCCATAGACCTACTCTGAGGGGTAAATGTCAGTTGACATCTACAACCTAGTGCATACATGTCGAATAATAATGCCTCAATCTCCATCCTCTCACCCACAGATCTGTACCCGGTGTCCACCTGGCGTGGCAAATACCCGCTGGCAGGTGAGAGTTTAATTAGAAATCCTGGCATTTCCATGTGAATGCAGCATGCCCCCCACCTTCTGAAACAGTACTTACCTAACACGCATTATACAAGTCATCATCACAACACACAGGGGAAACTATCCGGTCCCAGGGTAGGCTTCTTTCATCAGAAATGGTTAGTGCCCACCTGCCTGCTGCGTCTGTTGGCTTATTGAACACATGGCAGGCAATGGGGTTGAAATGCTAAGCAGACAAGAAGCCTTTGTAAATGACCGTTGTAAATCGATGGTGGAGAAGAGGAGGAGAGGGAGGACGTGGGGAGGGCTGATGGCTTTGAGAAAGGCCCAGGGGGGAGAAGCATTTATTTAATGGTTATCATTACCAAGTCTATAGTCGCAGTGATGAGGTCTCTTCTCATGTGCTTATGGGCCTACACCACTGCATGTTGCCTGTTGCAATTATTATGGTGTCTTATAGCCTCCTTTATAGTGCTTAGGAATGAGAGAGCGAGGAGGATAAATGGAGAGGGGGACAGATAGAACGAAACAGTAAAGGAAAGCGAGAGGGAGAGAAGATAGAGTGATAGCAGAAGGGGACTTAGTAAGGGAATAGAGAGATAGAAAAGAGAGAGAGAGATTGGGAAATATAATACTGTGAAAGATAAAGTAAAAGGTCAAATACAAGGTCGTATATATGTATGAGGAACAGAAGAAGTGTACAAAAGCTTAAGAACATACACAGGTACTTTCCACAGGTGCTGGAGATGTAGGAAATCGCCAACACCTGATCTCACATTGCGCATGCTCCCGAGTGATTTTATTTATAACAAAGTTTCATCACGCATCCATATCCCAGGTGGGGGGTGGAAGGTCCTATATACAGGGGCAGTACTCAGTGAGGTAAAAATATATAACATTAGTTCACAATGTATCGAAATATATGATCATACACAAGGAATGTGATCAATATATATATATATATATGTTTACCTTTATTTAACTAGGCAAGTCAGTTAAGAACAAATTCTTATTTTCAAGTCAGCTCGGGGGTTTGAACTTGCAACCTTCCGGGTTACTAGTCCAACGCTCTAACCACTAGGCTACCCTGAAGTTGGAATTTACATACATACACCTTAGCCAAATACATTTAAACTCAGTTTTTCACAAATCCTGACATTTAATCCTAGTAAAAACTCCCTGTCTTAGGTCAGTTAGGATCGCCACTTTATTTTAAGGATGCGAAATGTCAGAACAATAGTAGAGAGAATGATTTATTGCAGCTTTTATTTCTTTCATTACATTCCCACTGGGTGAGAAGTTTACATACACTCAATTAGTATTTGGTAGCAATGACTTTAAATTGTTAACTTCGGTCAAATGTTTTGGGTAGCCTTCCACAAGCTTCCACAATAAGTTGGGTGAATTTTGGCCCATTCCTCCTGACAGAGCTAGTGTAACTGAATCAGGTTTGTTGGCCTCCTTGCTCACACACACTTTTTCAGTTCTGCCCACACATTTTCTATAGGATTGAGGTCAGGGCTTTGTGATGGCCTCTCCAATACTTTGTTGTCCTTAAGCCATTTTGCCACAACTTTGTAAAGTGTGCTTGGGGTCATTGTCCATTTGGAAGACCCATTTGAGACAAAGCTTTAACTTCCTGACTGATGTCTTGAGATGTTGATTCAATAAATCCACATAATTTTCCTGCCTCATGAAGCCATCTATTTTGTGAAGTGCACCAGTCCCTCTTGCAGCACAGCACCCCACAACATGATGCTGCCACCCCCGTGCTTCATGGTTGGGATGGTGTTCTTTGGCTTGCAAGCGTCCCCCTTTTTCCTCCAAACATAATGATGGTTATGTTGATATAGGACTCGTTTTACTGTGGATATAGATACTTTTGTACCTGTTTCCTCCAGCATCTTCACAAGGTCCTTTGCTGTTGTTCTGGAATTGATTTGCACTTTTCGCACCAAAGTACGTTCATCTCTAGGAGACAGAATGCGTCTCCTTTCTGAGTGTTATGACGGCTGCGTGGTCCCATGGTGTTTATACTTGCGTACTGTTGTTTGTACAGATGAACGTGGTACCTTCAGGTATTTGAAAATTGCTCCCAGGGATGAACCAGACTTGTGGAGGTCTACAAAAAAAGACTGAGGTCTTGGCTGCTTTCTTTGGATTTTTCCATGATGTCAAGCAAAGAGGCACTGAGTTTGAAGGTAGGCCTTGAAATACATCCACAGGTACACCTCCAATTGACTCAAATGATGTCAATTAGCTTATCAAAAGCTTCTAAGCCATGACATCATTTTCTGGAATTTTCCAAACTGTTTAAAGGCACAGTCAACTTAGTGTATGTAAACTTCTGACCCATTGGATTTGTGATACAGTGAAATAATCTGTCTGTAAACACTTGCTGGAAAAATGACTTGTGTCATGCACAAAGTAAATGTCCTAACCGACTTGCCAGAACTATAGTTTGTTAACAAGAAATTTGTGGAGTGGTTGAAAAACGTGTTTTAATGACTCCAGCCTCCACAATATTCAATTAGGATACAAAACACGATTATTTGGACATTTGGAAATATAAAAACGGTTTTAAGTCAAACTCCTCGTTAAGGCCAAGAGACAGTGAGTCGAGCCTGTGGATCCGGGAAGATTCCCCTTTTTAAGAAGTTTCCTCTCAATGTCACCTCCCCCTCCACCTCCCTGCGTGACATCTTGACCATTTCTATTCCTGTGTATCTCAGAGAAGTAATAGGATGTCCAGCTTGTATAAAATGAACAGCAACTGTTTTTTTGTGTGTGTCACCTTTCTGTATATATCTGTATATCTACAGGGTTTTCCCTATGTAAGATAGACCACATGGACATGTCAACATGTAAACAACATTGGTGGACATGCAGGGTGTAAGGCCTTTGATCTGAAATCTTTGTCCTGTGTGGGGGTGGGTAAATGAGTCACATTTGTGCGTGAAACTGCATTGAGTACATTGGCCACGTTTGTAATGACCCTCCAGAACCTTATCCAAGAAAGTTTCCCTTTTCTCTGGTGGATAAATCACCGTTTGGGGTCTTTTAAAGACCATACGTGGGGGATATTTATAGATGGGTTTCAATTGTGGGTCAGTATCAATAATGTACCAGTGCTTCCTGATAATGTCCTTAAAATTCTTTCCCCAGTGGTGAGTATCGGGTGAAGGATGAGGGGTTGAAGGCTTTTGGTTGAAGGCTTTCCAACTGTGTTAGCCCATCAAAATGATCATTGGCATGTTTACCCCATTGTCTTTGTACCGCCTTTCCTTAAACCTTTATGTGAGGTGCGTGGCCTGTTTCTGGTAAGAAGCATCAGAGCTGCATATTCTTCTGATGTGGCTGAATTGACTTCCAGGGAGACTTTTAATTGGACGTGGATGAACGCTGTCACCTCTAAGGAGGGTGTTCCTGTCCGTAGGTTTCCTATAGAGAGGGAGGTTTTGTCCTAAAGAACCATCACATTAAGAAAACTGATTTGGGGTAGGTCATAGTTAATGGTGAAGCAAATGTGCTCACTTATAGAGTTTAGATAGGCATGGAATTCCAAGACTTCTTCCTGGATCCCTGCATAGATCGCTAAAATGTCATCCATATATCTCAGAATTAGGAGAATATGGGAGAGAAAGGGTTTAAGGTCTGGATTCAGCACCACCTGTTTCTCAAACATTCCTACATATAGGTTAGCATAATTAGGAGCCATAGTGCTCCCCATCGCTGTTCCTTTGGTCTGGAAGAAAAAGTATCCTCTGAAGAGAAAATTGTTGACAAACTTTAAAAAAAAAAACATTTTCATGACCATGTGTTATTTTGATACATTTATTCATTCCATTTCATCCTTCCACAAGATATAGTCCCGACACAAATCTAGGGTTGCTAGAGACGCGACCCAGTCATTCAGTCTTTTTGTTCTGTATCTATGGATGCGACCCAGTCGTTTGTTTTTAACTAGCTGGCAATGTTCTTATCCCTTACTTGCTCGCTAGCCAACTATGGCTAACTTACAGTCACGTCCAAAATTGCAGCCAGAATAACAGCAAAGTAGCTGCATTTGTTTAAGCTGTTAGTGACATTTATTTGGGGACATCCATAACATTTGAGTTAATGAGGTGCGATTTCGCCTGGCATAGAAAATGTGCTCACTCATCAGGATACTGTTGTTCAGAGGAGCTAGCCAACAACACAGCTACAGTAACACAATCACTGCAAACTGAAGCTGGAAAGAGTGCAAATTAGCTGCGTTTCGTTTGACCTTTTTTCAATTGACATTTTTGTTGTATATATCCATAAAAATGATTCAAACTGATTCATGTTTTTGACTGGCTGAGAAACGCTGCCTGACTTTCTGTCACGTCCCGACACGTTCATTACTATGGGACAGCAGGAGATCGAATTTCAATATTGAAACTATGTTGCAAATGTTGGAGAGACAGACAGCAAGGTTAATACACATCTCCACTGTTGAAAACAAAATGTTCGTCAAAAAGAAATGTGAGATAATATCTAGATGCTTTTTATAGTGGAGATCAAGTTTATAAATTGCCTGGCTGGGCTGATGAGACAGTGGATTGCACAGTCAGATGGAACAGAGTAAATAGGCATTTTAACGTCATAGATTTAGCTGGTGGCAACTTGTGGAATAGACACCAGCTGGAATGCAGTTTTAACCAATCAGCATTCAGGATTAGACCCACCCATTGTATAAAATACAATTAGGGCAAGGAAGAGCATTAGGGGGACGTTCATTGAGGTAGAACTTGAGGGCCTCTAGGCTGACCTGATGGGGGATGTTAGTGAAGAAGTACTCAAAGTTGTGTCTCCATATGTCAGTCTCTCTCTAGCAGTTGGAGAGTTGATGCATGGCTAGGCTCAGTGACTGATGGAAATCCCTAAGGGTATCATCTCTGAATTACAGCACACTGCAATGGTGGATTCAAGTGTATGTGTGTCCCCACAAGAATAGTAGACGAAGACAAATTTGGCAAACTGGGGACATTTTGTTAGTCCCCACAAGGAAAAATACTATTTCTATGGGTTTAGGTTTAAGGTTAGAATTAGGAGTTAAAGGTTTAGGAGTTAGGGTTAGGTTTAGAGTTAGGGAAAATATGATTTTCAATGGCAATCAATTGTGTCCCCCAACAAGGTTAGTTAAACAAGACTGTGTGGGTGCGTGTGCGCGTAAGAAAGAGAGCAAGAGAGGGAGATTGAGAATGTGAAGATTACGAAACGAGAAGGAAGGGGAGGTGTAGTCAGGACATCTCCATTTGATGCATGTTGATTGCCATGCAGGTAGAAGGAAAGAGTTCTTGAGTGCAGCTACAGTATAGTACAAGCATTCCCATTTACTTGCTGCACGGCTCTGTGGTTGAGCCAAGGTCTTTCCAGGTAGTGCATGACACACGCATCCACACACACTGCAGGTTAACAGGCTGTATACAGCAGAAGATCAGTGCCTCCTACAGGCTGTGTGTGAGACGACCTGCAGTGTTACCAGGCGGAGTAGGGGACAGTGAACAGGGCCTGCCATTTCTCACACAAGCACACACATATTTGTTCAATGCCAGGTGCCTTTTCACACCGTATCAATCAATTCAAGGCATACTTAACCTCCCCGTCACCTCCCCTATTTGTCCATACACTTTCTTCCATCATTCAATAATGATTTCCTTTTAATGTACAACTTGGTATTTTATTGCTGGTACATTTCGTCCTTGTAGAGCACTTACAAGCTCTCAGGTCCATTGACAGTTGGTGAGTGAGAGTGAGAGAGAAAGAGAGAGAGTTGACCAAGATTAGTTGTTCCTGTGTACTCTCTCACGCACACACCTTGCACATAAACACACTTTCTCTCTCTTTCACGACTTGAGATAACAAGTGACATGCTCAGCCATCATAGAGCCAGAGCAATTACTTGGCAGGAGTTGTCAGGCCTTAATAAAAAATAACATGGACAGGATGAGGACTGGAGTGGTCTTTTCTCCCTCTCTTCTGTCATCCATTTACCGCACTTGTAACTACTGTAAACTGAACAACAATATAAAACACACCAAGTGTCGGTCCCATGTTTCATGAGGTGAAATAAAAGATCCCAGAAATGTTCCATATGCACAAAAAGCATATTTCTCTCAAATGTTGTGCACATATTTGTTTACATCACCGTTAGTAAGCATTTCTCCTTTGACAAGATAATCCAGCCACCTGACAGGTGTGACATATCAAGAAGCTGATTAAACAGCATGATCATTACACAGGTGCACCTTGTGCTGTGGACAATAAAAGGCCACTCTAAAATGTGCAGTTTTGTCACACAACAAAATCCTGCAGATTCCTCAAGATTTGGAAGCGTGTAATTGGCACACTGACTGCAGGAATGCCCACCAGAGCTGTTGCCAGATAACTTAATGTTCATTTCTCCAAACGTCGCTTTAGAGAATTTGGCAGTACATCCTACTGAGCCTCACAACCGCAGACCATGTGCATAGCATTGTGTGGGTGATAGGTTTGCTGATATCAAAATTGTGAACAGAGTGCCCCATGGTGGCGGTGGGGTTATGGTATCGGCAGGCATACTCTACAGCCAACAAACACAATTGCATTTTATCGATGGCAATTTTAATGCAGAGATACCGTGACGAGATCCGGAGGCCCGTTGTCGTTTCATTCATCCTCCACCATCACCTCATGTTTCAGCATGATAATGCACGGCCCTGTGTCACAAGGATCTGTACACAATTCCTGGAAGCTGAAAATGTCCCAGCTCTTCCATGGCCTGCATACTCACCAAATGTGTCACCACCCATTGAGCATGTTTGTGATGCTCTGGATCGACGTGTACGACAGCCATTGAAGAAGAGTGGGACAACATTCCACAGGCCACAAACAACAGCCTGATCGACTCTGTTCGAAGGGGATTTGTTGTGCTGCATGAGACAAATGATGACAGACACTGACTGGTTTTCTGATCCACGCCCCTACTTTTTTAAAAGGTATCTGTGACCAACCATATCTGCATTCCCAGTCATGAAATCTATAGATCAGGGCCTAATAAAAAAAATTAAATTGACCAATTTCCTTACTGTAAACACAGTAAAATCTTTTAAATGATTGCATTTATACTTTTGTTCAGTATACTTCCTGCCCGAGTCTGTTAACTTTAGATATCATCAGGGATAGCAAAGAATAAAGGACCACATTTCCACAGTCAGCGGCCTGTTTTGAATGAATCTGTTTGTGTTGCAAATGTATTGCCCTTCATGTTTGGACGGAAGTGTCTCTGGCATGTAGACCTACTGGGCTAAAATGCTACTCGCGTTCTCCTGCTCTGTCTCGCTCTCTGCGGCTTTCCAACAATTCTGATGCCTTTAACGGGAGCCACTATGTGTGTGTGTGTGTGTGTATAAAGGGCTTGTCGTGATCAGTGATGGAGTGTCGTAATGTTTATCTCCTATTTGATTGTCCCTCTGCAGTGGGCAGGATGAAGACACAGCTGCACAGACACAGAAACGCAGTGCCCGCTGGTTATACAAAAGAAGTACACAAACGCACACAAATCTACCATCTCAATTGAGTCACCAAGGCTCTCTGGGCACTGACTGTTCCTTCAAAATGTACACCATCTAAACATGTTCTATTCCAAGTATGCCAGTCCTTACATCCCGTCCCTCTCCTTATCTTAGTCCAAGTCCACATCAGGAAGTCTTCGTCAATGGGGGGAGTATTAGCATTGTTGAAAGTACACTCACACAACACAAAGCACCACATAGAATGCAGATGGTCAATTATTAGCTTTTCACATTTCCCGTTTTAATACGAATTGTTTACCAGATATTTTTTGGACAAGTTGGTGCTTCTTTTGTTATGTGTTCAACAGTCACATATGGTATTGGGGATATTTTCCAGCTACACAATTGGGGTGAATTGAGACAAGAGGGGTTATTTTCCCCCCATATAATTCACCTTGAACTGAATGTTTTCCTGAACCGTGTAGATAACTAGTCTGTTAAGAGAGGGGTTCATTTGAAAGGGCTACAGATATCAAGACTGCGTTCAGTTGTCAAACGTTGCAGATAGAAATGCCATAGAGCTGACTTGATTCCTTGTTCTACATGAGGTAGCAAGGAACTGAACAAAAAAATGTCTCACATGATGATGTTGGACATACCAAAAAGGTGTAAAGAATATAGTGTCATTAATATAGGTTACGTCATTATAAAAAAAGAAGATAAAATGCCAACTTATCTGCTCTGGGCAGAATAGTCGCTGGTAGGTAAGTGAGGTTAAAACAGCAGTGCCACTGTGAAACTTAATTTGTGCAGTAATATAAGAAGTCCACAAGGTGGCAGCAAAGTCACACTCCTCTTAGTAGTGTGAGACCTCTTCCCAACAGGATATGCCAACATGGGTCCTATTTGAATACAACTAAAATGCATCCTTCCTTCCTTCCTAGAAATAATCCCAGATCTGACTGGTTTTTTATTTATTTCACCTTTAACTAGGAAAGTCAGTTAGGAACTAATTCTTATTTACATTGACGGCCTACCCCGGCAAATCCATAACCTGAAACAACGCTGGGCCAATTGTGCGCCACCCTATGGGACTCCCAATCACGGCCGGTTGTGGTACAGCATGGAATCGAACCAGGGTCTGTAGTGACGCCTCTAGCACTGAGATGCAGTGCCTTAGACCGCTGTGCCACTCGGGGTTGGCGAAAAACATATTGCTTTCACCTATACTATCATTAAGCAATAATGCCCGAGGTGCCTTATTGCTATTATTGTTACCACTGTAATTAGAGCAGTATACGGTCTGCCAAATCAGCATTCAGGGCTCAAAACACCTAGTTTATAATGTTGAATAAGTCATGGATTATTTCACCGAAGTGGGAAGGAGGGATGTGTTTCTGAAGTATTGGAACAGGGTCATGCTTTCATCTCTTTATCATGATGCACTTTGACCTTTCCCATCATGGCACACTCCCTTTTGAGTCTGTATGGTGCTTGTCTTTAGACAGACAATGTTCCTGCCTCAGTCTCCTCAACAGCATGTCAATCAATAGGCTCCTGCGATGGCTAGGCTACACTTAGCAGTAGGCCAGCCTAGGTCCAAGGTAACAAGTGTCACTGTCACTGTATTGGGGTGCAGCGGTGGCTCTTGTAGGTGCCCAGGTGACGGAAGCTCCTCCCACATTGCTGGCAGCAATAGGGTGTGGCACCACTATGGATCCTCTGGTGGGTATACAGGTTACCAAGCTCCTTGAAGCGCCGCCCACACTGCTGGCACGCGTAGGGGCTCTCCCCTGTATGCACCCGCTGGTGCCTCTTTAAGCCGGAGAGCACCGGGAAGCCTTTCCCACACTGGGGGCAAGGGAAGGGGCTCTGCCCGCCATTGTGCCCCAGCCGGTGACTCTTCAATCGGGCAGCGTGCCGGAACCTCTCCCCACACTCGGGGCATATGAAGGGCTTTTCCCCTGTATGGATGCGCTGGTGCTGCCGTAGGTTGCCCAAGTAGTTGAAATGGCGGCCACAGTCGCCACACTCGTAGCCCCCTTCCACTTTCTTCTCCCTCGTACCTCCCCCGCCTCCTCCTCTTGCTAGGCTCATCCCCCCAGACCCGGCCCCCATGCTCCCACCTTCCAGCACCCCCAACCCCCGCTTTGAGTTACTGCTACCCTCCCCCAGGGTGAGGAGTGTGGTGGAGGTGGACTGCAGGGCGCTGTGGGTGCCGGTGGTGTTGCCGTGTATCAGTTTGATGTGTTCCTCCAGGAACAAGGAGTCGGGGCAGAAGGTTCCACACAGCGGGCAGAGGTATGTGTGGGAGGGAAACTGCTGGCCTGTGAACCGACACATTAATGATTACAGTTATTGCACTCAGTCCACTAGAGTTCCTAAGCATGGAATTGAAGCATACAGCCAAAGCAGCAGCAATAAGGATTGGTCAGAAGGTTGTCAACACACTGCAAAACTTTTTTTTTACTTGTAATTTTTCTAAATAAAAATGGAGCAAAAGCAACAACAAAAAAAATCAATGTGTAAAGATGAAGACCCTCAATGTCACAAATTAATGACCCTGAAGAAGGCACAGTGATGCCGAAACGTTGGTAAATACCCATTAAATTGCAGGGAGATTACACATGGAGCGTGCAACTTTATTTTTGATAGTTCACAAACGAATGACGACATGAAATGAAAGCATAAAGGTCTTCTCCCTCTCCCCTCACCTGGTTCTAGTCGATCCACATGGTCCTCCACAGAACCGTCCCCCTCCCCTCCTGAAGAGGCCTGGGGGGCCAGGGGAAAGTCAGGGGTGTGGGCGTCATGGGAGAAAGGTGCTGAGGGATGCTCCAATCCACCATCCCTTTCGTTTGACTCATCACCCTCTTCCTCGTCTTTCTCTTCTTCGTCTTCATCTGGTATTGTCTCACATTTAGGCTCCCTCATACCTGCATAAACAAACGCATATTTAGGCTTTTATGATGGCCATTTACAGAAAAGTCGAGTGGGCCTATACAGCCTTTACATAGACACATGCAATGGTGCAAGACTGGGCAGCATCCAGCATATCAATTCCCAATGTATACCCTACTCCATGGCCAATGCACATAACAGTGATTGGTGAGTTTACCTTTCAAATCCGACGTGTACTCCACACCCGTCATCCATTCATAGTCGTAGATCCGTTTGCTTCCCGATGGTAGTATGCCGAATAGGTCATCCGTGTTCGAGTCCGACTCCTCATCCCCAGACCCCGCGTCAGGGATGGTGTCCGGCCACAGGTTGAGGGAGTGCGGCTGGGGTTCGTGGCGGCTGTCCCTGTCACTACCAGACGGAGGATTGCTCGGGTCGCTGTCCGCTTCAGCCCCCCGTGAATTCTTATCTTTCATCAGATAATCGCAAATTGCATTGATGTTTTCTTTCTTTACGCCAGGCATGGCTGGTTTGGCTTTCTTGGGGTCGTTGCTGTGCTTGCTGCCCGAATGGAAGTCTGATTTTCGGAATACAGATGATGCCTCGGTGGTCATTCCGCTGGGGTACGGGTCCCTACCGTCTCTTTGTATCTCCAGCCTTGCTTTAAGGACTTCAATTTCGTCTGTTTTCTCCCGCAGCTCAATTTTCAGAACCCGTATCCTGACGCTGACAATTTTCCTGATTTCGGACAATGCCGTTTCGAGCACCACTGTTATGTTTCTTCCAAGGTGTTCGGTGATGTCGCTCACCGAGCAGAGTAGCTCCTCGTCGGGTTCGAATTCCAAGAAATCATCTTCGGCTCTCGCCGTAGGCCCCGGCGTGTCCATGAATGTGTTTTGGGGGTCGGGAGAAAGGCTTGTTTCGGTGAAACTGTGGTTTCTTTTACGGCTCATGTCTTTGGAGGCTTTAAAGTTAGCTAGCTAACAGACTAGCTACTGTGGTTGGTTAGAAGGAGAGTCTCGTCAGCAACACTTAAAAAATAACTTCCGGGTCATGGAATTTCGGGTGAACGTTCAAAGTACAAGTACCCCACGTAATAGTAGAAACGTGCCATTAACCTGTATTTATTTATTCATAATGTATGACAAATATTTGTCTAGACCATTAACAATGATTCATATTTGTTCATATTTCAGGGACATTTGTATTACATTTGTGGTTTAGCACATGTTCCAAGATCAAATAAATGCCCCCATATGTGCATGACATAAACTGTCTTATAGATGTGGTCAGGAGTACTCAGTAGGGTCTGTGGAATCTATATCTGGTGAGATTTCATTGGGCTCTGAACAATATGGACTGTTACTTGTCTTTTAATGTGGTCATACAGCTTAAAACTCATATTGCCTTCAGAACAGCCTCAATTCGTTGGGGGCATGGACTCTACAAGGTGTTGAAAGCGTTCCACAGGGATGCTGGCCGATGTTGATCTTTTGCCTTGCCCATTCATCCTCTGAATGGCACACATACACAATCCACGTCTCAATTTTCTCAAGGCTTAAAAGTCCTTCTTTAATCTGTCTCCTCCACATCATCTACACTGATTGAAGGGGATTTAACAAGTGACATATTTAAGGGATTATAACTTTCACCTTGATTCACCTGGTCAGTCTATGTCATGGAAAGAGCAGGTGTTCTTAATGTTTTGTATACTCAGTGTATTTGCCTTATAGAGAAACATTTATTATTTGTGCCGATATAAAAGTGGGATCGGGGAGGGTTTGTAGAATCTGTATATGGTGTCATGGGGCTCTGAATAATACAGAGTGTTAATGGCCTTTTATTGCGGTCAAACAGTGTTACGCTTTAGTTACCCATTTGAATGTTTCTCAATGCTATAAGTGAATACTTAGAGCTGACCAAGTGAAACAGTCTCCTTCCTCACTTCAAAAAGGCAATTTCACAGTTTGAAGCATTGAATTCAGGGACATTTTCACAATCCATGGTTCAGGAACAACTTCATTACAGTAGTGTAAAGGAAATAGTTTAGAATGAATCAACAAATGGCTGCACAAAGCCACATTTTGTCTAGTTACATATGACAGGAAAAGTAGTGTAGAGGTTCTCCACTTGGGTCTGAAAGAAGTCATTCACTTATGCAACACCGTCAAATGCAAGTCATGTGACTCCTCAAAACATAAAGACATTCCCAAGCCAACTCAGGGGAAACTGTCTTCATTAACTGAGGATTTTGATAAAATAAGCACTAGAGATTGGTTCAGGGATAAGATGTGCACCTTGATCTTGGAACTGTTTGCCAACATTTCCAGAATGTTCTGAGAGGATAGATGTTCCACCTAAGGTACCTGGAATAGCACACAAGTGGTGTCATTTTGAGAATGTAATTATACTTGTGAATTTAAAAAAAATAACATTGGATGGCCATATCTATAAACATGCAAAATAGAGTATGCGGTCGCAATAGTATAACATTGAGTGTTAAAGTAATGAATTCCTTAAAGCAGTATGAGAAGGAACTGGAGGTCATTCTTCACTGACTACAGAAATATCTGGTGCTACAGTATTTGGCATTTACATGAAAAGGTTGTGGACATTGTTCTGAATTATGAATTGTCTCATCATTGTGGGAATTTCAAAGCTCAGGTAGATGGAGGTAGTTGTGGTCCCAATATGTGTTGGTTCACTAAAGCGGTCGTATTTGGAGATAATGTCAATTAATTAATTCACAATAACATGAGATGTTGTATTTTGCCTTAATGTTATTTAAGAACGTGTATATCAGATTCATTGAGTATAAGGGTGAACATGATCCCCCTAAAAAAAAATCTTATTTGATTAGTAGAAACCCCACTGAGTATTTCCTGCCCCACTTTAGATGAGACAGGTAGAATAGTTTTATTTCTAAGAGCCAATATGTATCCCATGCACAGTGTATTACAGTGTATTCATATTGGGGGCTATGGAAGGTTGGAGAACAAAGTGTTGCTGGATATTTTCTACACAGTCCTCCTCAAAAAACAAATCATATTTGGTTAGTAGAGACCCTATATTCTCACCTCACTTTAGCTGAGGCAGGTAGTAAGGTTTTCATACTACCGTGCTATATTTGTACCGTATATTGTCCAGGTGGCCATGCAACCTATTTAGCCATAGTAAAAGTCCAGCAACACTTGCTATGACCTTGCTTTCAGGTCAAGCTCACCTGTTTTGTATTCTAGGAACTCTAGTGAGTAGACTGCACCCTGTTTGCTTTGGACACACAATCAAACTTTTTTCCCTGTTTTTTTCCTGCAATTTGTTTGTGCAATACAACAGAAATGCAATAAGACTTTTATTAAACATTACATTTCAAAATTGAATCCTTGAACAATAGTAAATAAACAATAGTAATATTGTTGTTGTTTTTTTACCAGTAGGGTGTTATGTTCTTGACATTAATTTACTTAAGCTCCAACCATTTCTCAATGTGCTCCACCTTATAATATTCTTTCTTATATTTTTATTTTATTTAATCTTTATTTAACTAGGCAAGTCAGTTAAGAACAAATTCTTATTTACAATGACGGCCCGCGAACAGTGGGTTTTGTTTAGGGTCAGAAGGACAGATTTGTACCTTGTCATCTTTTTTTTTTATACATAACTTTAACATTATGCGCTGCAGTTTTTGTTGTTGTTGATTTCGTACAGTTGTACGACTTTTATTTTAAAGGCAAAATCCAAAAAGCGGAAGTCTTAATGTGGGTAGGATCCAGCTAGTGTTGCTGTCGTGACGCTGTGGCAGTACGGTCAGAGTTTCTAAAGCCAGAGGCGCAACATCGCGAGACGCTTGTAAAACAGTCCGAACAGACCAGGCTGGGGTTTGGGATTTGAGAAGACAGTGAGAAGTGAAAAGTATTCCTTAGTTGTTAATTACATTTTTTCGAAATCTAAAGGCACAGCCTAGATTCGAGCGAATGTTTTAAGTAGTTGAAAATGTTATTACTCCAACCTCGTGAAAGTGACAAACGCACACGTTTTCATTTTCGTTAAAAACAACTTTATATCGAAGGAGTGTCTTTGAGTTGACTGCCTGCACATGCGCTTTTTTGGCGGGAGACACAGATTGTATAACGAGACAAATATTTCACCGGATGTATAAATCAAATCAAATCAAATTTTATTTGTCACATAAACATGGTTAGCAGATGTTAATGCGAGTGTAGCGAAATGCTTGTGCTTCTAGTTCCGACAATGCAGTAATAACCAACAAGTAATCTAACTAACAATTCCAAAACTACTGTCTTATACACAGTGTAAGGGGATAAAGAATATGTACATAAAGATATATGAATGAGTGATGGTACAGAGCAGCATAGGCAAGATACAGTAGATGGTATCGAGTACAGTATATACATATGAGATGAGTATGTAAACAAAGTGGCATAGTTAAAGTGGCTAGTGATACATGTATTACATAAGGATGCAGTAGATGATATAGAGTACAGTATATACGTATGCATATGAGATGAATAATGTAGGGTATGTAACATTATATTAGGTAGCATTGTTTAAAGTGGCTAGTGATATATTTTACATCATTTCCCATCCATTCCCATTATTAGAGTTGAGTCAGTGTCAGTGTCAGTGTGTTGGCAGCAGCCACTCAATGTTAGTGGTGGCTGTTTAACAGTCTGATGGCCTTGAGATAGAAGCTGTTTTTCAGTCTCTCGGTCCCAGCTTTGATGCACCTGTACTCACTTCTGGATGATAGCGGGGTGAACAGGCAGTGGCTCGGGTGGTTGTTGTCCTTGATGATCTTTATGGCCTTCCTGTAACATCGGGTGGTGTAGGTGTCCTGGAGGGCAGGTAGTTTGCCCCCGGTGATGCGTTGTGCAGATCTCACTACCCTCTGGAGAGCCTTACGGTTGTGGGCGGAGCAGTTGCCGTACCAGGATACAACCCGCGGATGATTGTGCATCTGTAGAAGTTTGTGAGTGCTTTTGGTGACAAGCCAAATTTCTTCAGCCTCCTGAGGTTGAAGGCGCTGCTGCGCCTTCTTCACGATGCTGTCTGTGTGAGTGGACCAATTCAGTTTGTCTGTGATGTGTATGCTGAGGAACTTAAAACTTGCTACCCTCTCCACTACTGTTCCATCGATGTGGATAGGGGTGTTCCCTCTGCTGTTTCCTGAAGTCCACAATCATCTCCTTAGTTTTGTTGACGTTGAGTGTGAGGTTATTTTCCTGACACCACACTCCGAGGGCCCTCACCTCCTCCCTGTAGGCCGTCTCGTCGTTGTTGGTAATCAAGCCTACCACTGTTGTGTCGTCCGCAAACTTGATGATTGAGTTGGAGCGTGCGTGGCCACGCAGTCGTGGGTGAACAGGGAGTACAGGAGAGGGCTCAGAACGCACCCTTGTGGGGCCCCAGTGTTGTGGATCAGCGGGGTGGAGATGTTGTTGCCTACCCTCACCACCTGGGGGCGGCCCGTCAGGAAGTCCAGTACCCAGTTGCACAGGGCGGGGTCGAGACCCATGGTCTCGAGCTTGATGACGAGCTTGGAGGGTACTATGGTGTTGAATGCCGAGCTGTAGTCGATGAACAGCATTCTCACATAGGTATTCCTCTTGTCCAGATGGGTTAGGGCAGTGTGCAGTGTGGTTGAGATTGCATTGTCTGTGGACCTATTTGGGCGGTAAGCAAATTGGAGTGGGTCTAGGGTGTCAGGTAGGGTGGAGGTGATATGGTCCTTGACTAGTCTCTCAAAGCACTTCATGATGACGGAAGTGAGTGCTACTGGGCGGTAGTCGTTTAGCTCAGTTACCTTAGCTTTCTTGGGAACAGGAACAATGGTGGCCCTCTTGAAGCATGTGGGAACAGCAGACTGGTATAGGGATTGATTAAATATGTCCGTAAACACACCGGCCAGCTGCTCTGAGGGCGCGGCTGGGGATGCCGTCTGGGCCTGCAGCCTTGCGAGGGTTAACACGTTTAAATGTCTCACTCACCTCAGCTGCAGTGAAGGAGAGTCCGCATGTTTTCGTTGTAGGCCGTGTCAGTGGCACTGTATTGTCCTCAAAGCGGGCAAAAAATGTTATTTAGTCTGCCTGGGAGCAAGACATCCTGGTCCGTGACTGGGCTGGTATAAATGTGAAGCATCCGCTGGCGTTTCCACTTATTACCAAATATGGTGGTGGGAGGAAGCCCAGTGGCTGGCAGTGGAAGAAGATGTAACTTAATACAGCTAGAAGGAAGTTACATTTTAAACTATGTATATAAGAAAATTATGTCAAGATGTTACTATTCCCTCTGCTAAAATTCCCTCTGCTAAAATGTACTGAAATGCAGCCCTAGGACAAGTGAACCGGAACAAAGTCTGGTTGTTGTCTGGCAAATATTGTAATTTGTAATATCTAATAAGGTGAAATAAGTAGACAAACTTATTCAAAGAATCTACCATGTAAAGACCTTTATTTTGGGACTTTTCTTATGTCAGAAGATTTTGGAGCGAGTTAGAAGATGTTATTTTAAAAGAAACAACTATTAATGTTAATTTGAGAGACTCTGATATGATGTTTTATTTTGATCAAATGATATGGACACTGATTTAACTTTCATTGTTTATTTTTTTATATTTTTTTATGGTAGATTCTTTATCCATACAATTAAGTGGGTGGAGAACAAACCCTTCTTCACATTATTTAAGATAGACCTGAAATATTATTTTGAAATTATCAATATGTGTAAAAAAAAATTTAAAAGCAATAAGTACCATAAAACTTTTTGACAAATTGAAAATGAATCTCGATATGTAATACTGTCTGTCTGTTAGGTTTATGTACTCTTGTTTGTATATTTTTGTTGTTGTATTTGTTTTGTTCATAATAAGAAAAATAAGAAAAAAATAGATCCGAAGACGTGTTTCTGCGCATGAGCTTAGCTAGCCAATGTCGCCATGACATCGCCTACAAGTGTGAGCTGGGATTTCTATTGTAGAAGCAGTTTCTGCCTATCTTCATACGGTACTGTCTTTGGTACAGAATATGAACATAGGCTGAAACTGCTTCTCCAATAGAAATCCCCTGATTGCATCTGGGTTTAGACATCCAGTCATGCACCACAGAATTCAAAGTGCAGATTTCTGTGCAAATGGGTGGTTGATTGTGGACTTCAGGAAACAGCAGAGGGAGCACCCCCTATCTACATCGACGGGACCGCAGTGGAGAAGGTGGAAAGTTTTAAGTTCCTCTGCGTACATATCACTGACAAACTGAAATGGTCCACCCACACAGACGGTGTGGTGAAGAAGGCGCATCAGCACCTCTTCAACCTCAGGAGGCTGAAGAAATTTGGCTTGTCACCTAAAACCCTCACAAACTTTTACACATGCACAATTGAGAGCATCCTGTCGGGCTGTATCACCGTCTGGTACGGCAACTGCACCACCCACAACCACAGGGCTCTCCAAAGGGTGGTGCGGTCTGCACAACACATCACCGGGGGCAAACTACCTGCCCTCTAGGATACCTACAGTACCCGATATCACAGGAAGGCCAAAAAGATCATCAAGGACATCAACCACCCGAGCCACTGCCTGTTAACCCCTCTACCATCCAGAAGGCGAGGTCAGTACAGGTGCATCAAAGCTTGGATCGAGAGACTGAAAAACAGCTTCTATCTCAAAGCCATCAGACTGTTAAACAGCCACCATTAGCACAGAGAGGCTGCTGCCTACATACAGACTTGGAATCATTGGCCACTTAATAAATGGAACACTAGTCACTTTAAAAATGACACTTTAATAATGTTTACATATCTTGCATTGCTCATCTAATATGTATATACTGTATGTATATACTGTATTCTATACTATCTATTGCATCTTCTGTGTATTAGGTATTTGTTGTGGAATTGTTAGATATTACTTGTTAGATATTGCCCTACTGTCGGAACTAGAAGCACAATTATTTCGCTACCCTCGCAATAACATCTGCTCCCCATGTGTATGTGACCAATAAAATTTGATTTGATTTGAGAAGTTCCTGCCATGCTTTTCAAGTCTTTCTTGTTGTAATTTCTTCAAGCTTCCAGCAGGTGTCAGTGTTGACCAAGAAACCATATAGGCCAACGTTGACCTTTTGAATCCATTAGTCTTTCACACCCGCCCTAAAAACTATGATTTATTTACCAGTCCTTCCTGTCAGAAATATTATTTGGGTTCATCTCCTCCACATAATGCTATTATGTAACTGTCCATGCCATAAAAGGGAGTCGTGGAGGCATTATAGGTCATTCTATATCAGGAGATATTTCCCAGTCACTGTACCAGAGTACCCACCCCCTTCTCCCCACACCATCCTGAAATAGCCACCAACCAAGTGTGAGTCGAGGTCTAATACATAGGCCTACACATATAGCCCGGTGGTTGGCCATACATAGTTTAATAACAAGCTAGGTTGATCCTACTGCTGCAGTTGGATGGACTGCTGCAGTTGGATAGATGCAGGTAGCCTAGCAGTTAAGAGGGTTTTTGGGCCAGTAACCAAAACGTTGCTGGTTTGAATCCCTGTGCCGACGAGGGGAAAGATTTTGCCGATGTGGCCTTGAGCAAGGCACTTAACCCCAATTGCCCTTGTAAGTCGCTCTGGATGAGAGTGACTGCTAAATTACTCAAATGTACATATTTATGTCACTTTATGTCACTAATGTTAAATGCAATTACGCTGATTAAGAAACATTTATTGACATCAGGTTTATATTTCCGTATGCAGGCTGAGTTTGAGATAGGAGTTTCACGTTTAAAAGTTGTCCATCTGTTACACCGATTCAACAACTGCCTGCTGCCCTCATGTGGGGGGGGCAATAGAAACGGTATCTAGGCTACTCATACAGTATGTTATCTTGTAAAGTATCTCTTACCCAAGGCGATGTTGTGATACTCCAAAGGTCAAGTGTTGATGTCGTTCACCTCGGCACCTTCGCTAAACACCCGGTATAGTTCAACCAAATGACAAGATCACACATTGGTTTCCTTACCCTGTAAAAACAAAACCCTGCCAAGGTGAGACAGCAATCCATGCTTTGATTTAGTTTACCGGGTCACTGTCCCAAGTGAGAAATGGAAATAGGAATGTATTGATTCAATACCATAAGTGCCTTACCCTTTGGAACCAATAATAGTCTAAATGTGATTGGTCCATTGGTCCTGGAAGAGAAACGAATCCAACTGGTTCTCCTCAAGGCATCTAGGGGTGGAGATGTGCCATTGAAAGGATGACACGTGTTAATTGCAAAACTTTGCTTTAGCTAATAAGATCTAAAGAACATCTTCTGACCCATCCTGGTAGTAGTCATTATGGAAGCACGGCACTCATTTGAATACATTATTTTGGAGAGAGGGTATGCAATGCCGGAACCAATCCTCTGCATATCAAATAGTTTGGTGTTGTCAATACATGAATCAAATACTGCTTACATAAAGCTGTCCTTTTGAGTTTTTGAGTTGAAATATTCTGTGAAATATTAATGTAGGGCTCTCTATTTAACACATTGAGTGACTCATGCACAGTTGGAGAGAGAGAGAGAGAGAAACAAAGACATAGAAGAGAGAGAGAGAGCGAGTGTTTGTGTGTGTGTGTGTGTGTGTGTGTGCGTGTGCATGTGCGTGTGTGCATGTGTCCAGGGGAGATTCTGATTGAGGGTGATTTGACACCGTTTTGTAACATAGGAACAAACCCACATGTCCTCTGTCAATGTCAGACTCACTATTAAAAGGTGACTCTGTCCACTGAGTGACAGGCCAGCCTGCTCCTGTCCTGTGACATTCTCAAATGAGAGGACAGTTTTCCACCTTCTAGCCACCACAACCGTATGTCTAGCGCTTGGAACAATTCGACACACTCTCCTGACTTCAACCTTCCATGACCGACACTCCTCACACACACACTCTGGAAAGGAAGTCACATGATCAGTGGTGTTACAGTTACAATATCATTACTAGTACTAGCATCCAATCATAATGGGTTTGCTACAGTTGGTCTTCCGTGTTATTATGATTTGTGCACATTTTTGCTGATTGACAGATTTACAGGTTTGTTATAGCTTTATTCTGTGCATACTGTATGCTCAACAATAGCTACAGGCTTATAAATCCTTAGGAAGAAGGTGAAAGTCATAAAACAGTAGGAGGCTGATTCCTCTAAAAACATTTATAATTTAGGTAGTCACTTCCTTGTCACAACACAACTGATTGGCTCAAACACATTAAGAAGGAAAGAAATTCCACAAATTCACTTTTAAGAAGGCACACCTGTTAATTGAAATGCATTCCAGATGACTACCTCATGAAGCTGGTTTAGAGAATACCAAGAGTGTACAAAGCTGTCATCATTACATTGAAGAATCTCAAATATAAAATCTATTTAGATTTGTTTAACACTTTTTTGGTTACTCCATTGATTCCATATGTGTTGCTTCATAGTTTTGATGTCTTCACTATTATTCTACAATGTAGAAAACAGTAAAACATGAAGAAAAACCCTTGAATGAGTAGGTGTGTCCAAACGTTTGACTGGTACTGTACTTCACAGAAGACTGAACTAGAACGAAACCGTTTCACATAGAAACAACAGATTTTTTTATATGTTTAAAAAAATAAATAATGTTAATTCATTTTGAAATTCAGAAAAATATGAATAACATTCCACCTGTGAGGCCACTAAGGTCATTTGACTGTAGGAAATGGCAACGGTAACACTTGGACTGAAAAGTTTAATAAACAAAAACAAAAAAGGCTGTGGAACCAGTTACTTATTAATAAGTAGTTAAAACAACTAAATGTGTGTTCTTTTTTTTTTTTTTTTTTTTTTTTTTTACAGTGTACAACATTCTCCCCACAGCTCTAGAATCCCCTGGGTCTCTGACATTGAACTGGATCAATTTCAAATCCAAATGTCCAAAGTTAAATTAATCACACAGGAGGTATTGGGGTTTCATATTGCAGTGGCTATGCCCTGCATGTAGTAGCCTATGTCCTCCCAATGCGTAATATCCAATTACAATTCTGCTATCTCCTCCCTACTGTGCTGACTGGGTGGGCGTTGTACAGATTGATGTGGTCATTACAGCACTATGTCCGAAAGTACATTTCGGGCTATCATAACCATACGAATATGATCGAATCAAGGTGGGATTGCAGAAGGTCAAAACCAGGCATAATGGGAATGTCCATGGTAATGCTGACTGTTTCCTTTCCTTCTGAGTCCTGGTCTTGCGGCCATCCCATTATTGTAGAGAACCACGTTATCTAGTCCTGTATCAGTGGTTAGGGGCAACTACCGAATCTCCCCCTCTGTGGTGCAATGGGACCGACAGGCAGAAATGGATTGGATTATTAGCCCAGAGAGCTGGGGTCTGACACTCTAATGGAGGGACCTGATTGGATTATTAGCCCAATAGACAGGGTCTTATGCTGTAACGAGAGAGATATTTGGAAGAGTCATGGATTATCTGATATACTTTAAAGCAAGAAGGGAGAAGGAAACCATAGAAAGGACGACCTAACCTGAACGAGAGATGTCTCGGTACTCCTGAGAGATATCTAGGCACCAATCAATCCTTATTGACTAGACAGAGACCTCTCGGCTCTCATCCACTGAAATATTATGAGACTTGAGCAGAAAACCATCAGCTCACCTGAATACACTGTATGTTGTCCATTGGACTATACACGTGTGTCCATCCCCTATAGAATATGTATGTCCATCTCAGGACCTCCATGTTCTGTGTCCATATACAGTATCTGATGCAGTGAGCTGGGCAGAAAGAGAGAGGCATGGTACATGGTCTATTTTTACATAGTGGTTGGTTGGAATGACTCAGTTCACCTGTCAGTGAGCATCACATTGAGGTGCCCTCACAGTCTAACTACAGAATAACCTCAATGGGCCTGGGGATAGAGAGGAGAGGATGGGATAGAGAGAGAAAGTGTGTGTGTGTGTGTGTGTTTATGGAAGCGTAAACTCTTTAACACACATGGATCTCAATACAGACATCATTGATGAGTCCCCTGGATCGAAAGTGACAGAAGTGGGTCTGGTTTTGGGTTTGTGTGCTGTGCGTGTACACTGAATACCCAAGGTAGTGTGGGCACACACAACTGTAGGTGCTTGGGAGTGGAATATATTTACCTGCTTCCCATTGCCAGAGGGCAGAATCACCTGTAACCTCTGTAGGGTCACTGCTGTCTGAATGAGTTAGACTTACCAAAATTCATTCTGCATCCCAAATACTGTATTACAAATGGCTATGTAGCCCAGTAGAGAAAACGACTGAATGGAATCTCATTGAAAACTTAATGGGACGTAATGGGAAGCCTGACTGATCAGTGAGGGGGTTACCCTTTGACATTTCAGCAGTGATATAAGTTTCAAGTTTCAGTTTCAAGTTTTAATTTCACATGCACAGGTGCAGTTGGAATCCTTTCTTGCAAGCTCTAAATCCAACAATGCAGTAATACATTTTTTTAATAAGAAGAACACGATCAGTTCCAGGAACATATTTACAATGTGCAGGGATACTGGAGTGATAAGATGTAGATATACGGTGCATTCGGAAAGTATTCCGACCCTTTGACTTTTTCAACATTTTGTTATGCTACAGCCATATGAATCGTTTTCCCCCCTTCTAATCAATCTACATAGTGACAAAGTAAAAACAGGTTTTTAGAAATTTTAGCAAATAAAGTTTAAAAAATTATAAATGAAATATCACATTTACACAAGTATACAGACCCTTTACTCAGTACTTTGTTGAAGCACCTTTGCTGCTTGTCTTAGCATGCTGTTGGTGAGTTTCTCCCATTCTTCTCTGCAGATCCTCTCAATCAGGTTGGAATGGTGTGCTTAGGGTTGTTGTCCTGTTGGAAGGTGAACCTTTGCCCCAGTCTGAGGTCCTGAGTGCTCTGGAGTAGGTTTTCATCAAGGATCTCTCTGTACTTTACTCAGTTCATCTTTGCCTCGATCCTAACAAGCCTCCCAGTCCTGAAAAACATCCCTACAGCATGATGCTGCCACCACCATGCTTCACCGTAGGGATGGTGCCAGGTTTCCTCTAGACGTGACGCTTGGCTATCAGGCCAAAGAGTTCAATCTTGGTTTTATCAGACCAGATAATCTTGTTTCTTATTGTCAGGGAGTTTTTAGGTGCCTTTTTGGCAAACTCCAAGCGGGCTGTCGTGCCTTTTACTGAGGAGTGGCTTCCGTCAGGCTTCTCAACCATAAAGGCCTAATTGGTAGGGTGCTGCAGAGATGGCTGTCCTTCTGGAAGGTTCTCCCATTTCAACAGAAGAACTCTGGAGCTCTGTCAGAGTGACCATAGGGTTCTTGGTCACCTCCCTGACTTAGGGCCTTCTCCCCCAATTGCTCAGTTTTGTCGGGCGGCCAGCTCTAGGAAGAGTCTTGGTGGCTCCAAACTTCTGACATTTAAGAATTATGGAGGCCACTGTGTTCTTGGGGACCTTCAATGCTGCAGAAATGTTTTGGTACCCTTCCCCAGATCTGTGTCTCAAGACAATCCTGTATCGGAGCTCTTCGGACAATTCCTTCGACCTCGTGGCTTAGTTTTTGCTGTGACATGCACTGTCAGCTGTGGGACCTCATATAGACAGGTGTGTGCCTTTCCAAATCATGTCCAATCAATAGAATTTACCACAGGTGGACTTCAATTAAGTTGTAGAAACATCTTAAGGATGATCAATGGAAACAGGATGCACCTGAGCTCAATTTCGAGTCTCAAAGGGTCTGAATACTTATGCAAATAAGGTATTTCTATTTTTTGTTTTTAATACATTTCCAGAAATGTCCAAACTCCTGTTTTTGCTTTGTCATTATGGGGTGTTGTGTGTAGATTGCTGAGGAAATTGATTTATTTAATACATTTTAGAATAAGGATGTAACGTAATAAAATGTGGAAAAAGTCAAGTGGTCTGAATATTTTCAGAAGGCACTGAAGCCATAAGACTGCTAAATAGTTAACAACATGACCCCACGGACTGAGTTGACCCTTGTATTTTCTTTGTATTTTTGTGTCTCTATGCACACTCACAGGACTCTAAACACTGACTCACATGGACACTCCAACACACATAGCGGTAAGGTGACGAGGCACCAGGCTATGTGGTAAACAGAGTAGCAGCAGCGTAATTGATGATTGTATGTGAGTGTCTGTGCGTGTGTGTAGAGTCAGTACTAATGTGCGTGCATGTTATGTGTGTGTGAGCAAATTAAGTGAGAGTGTGTGTGTGTGTTGGAGTGTCCCTGTGCGTCCTATGAGTGTACATAGGGACACAAAAATACAAATAAAATACAAGGGGAAACTCAGTTCGTGGGGTCATGTTGTTAACTATTTAGCAGTCATATGGTTTGGGGACAGAAGCTGTTCATGAGCCTGTTGGTGTCAGATTTGATGTACCGGTACCGCTTGCCGTGCGGAAGCAGAGAGAACAGTCTGTGGCTTGGGTCGCTGGAGTCTTTAACGATTCCTTTCACACCACCTGATATAGAGGTCCTGGATGGAAGGGAGCTCAGCCCCAATGATGTACTGGGCTGTCCACATCATCCTCTGTAGCACCATGCAATCGAGGGCGGTGCTGTTGCCATACAAAGCAGTGATGTGGCCAGTCAAGATGCTCTCAATGAACTTAAACCTTTTGAGGATTTGCTAGCCCATGCCAAACTTTTTCAACCTCCTGAGGGGGAATAGGCGCTGTTGCGCCTTCTTCACGGCTGTGTGCATGTGTGTGGATCATTTTAAGGCCTTAGTAATTTGGACACCAAGGAACTTGAAGCTCTAGACCCATTCCACTGCAGCCCAGTCGATATGGCTGTGGGTGTGCCCCCCGCGTTTCCTGTAGTCTACGATCAGCTCCTTGATCTTACTGATGTTAAGGGGAGAGGTTGTTGTCCCAGCACCACACCACCAGGTCACTGACCTCCTCCCTGTAGGCTGTCTCATCGTCGCCATCAAGTTTGCTGACGACACGACAGTCGTGTCGTCAGCAAACTTGATGGCCATGCAATTGTGAGTGAACAATGAGTACAGAATCACACACCCCTGTGGGGCCACTGTGTTGAGGGCCAGTGCGGCGGAGGTGATGTTGCCTACCTTCATCCCCTGGGGTCGGCCCGTCAGGAAGTCCAGGATTCAATTGCAGAGGGAAGTGTTCAGTCCCAGGGTCTGAAAACGACCATGAACATGCCTGCTAGCTGTTCTGCGCATTCTCTGAGAACGCGCCCTGGAATACCGCCAGATTAAAGTCCTTACTCACATCGGTCCCAGAGAACAAGTTCACCCAGTCCTCTGGGTCGGTGGGGGCCCTCACGCACGGCACGGTGTTGTTATTGTCGAAGCGTGCATAAAATGTGTTGAGTTTGTCTGAGAGGCATGGCTGTAATCCGTAATGGACTGTAGCCCCTGTCACATGTGGCAGGTGTCGGAGCCTGTGTAATATGATTCCACCTTATTCCTATATTGTCATTTTGCTCGATACAGATGTGGCTCATACATAAGAGAGTGATGGAGTGGAGAGGAAGAAAACAAAATATATTGGGGGAAGTGTGCTGAGATTTAAGAGAGGAAAAGAGAGAGAAGGTGTCAATGCGGTCCCGAGACTGATACAGTTCCCATCTTTGTTCCTATCTTTTAACATGTGTTTCTGCCAATGCAGTGAGCCATCAACAGTCGTGTTGGGAGTATTTTTCCAATGCTCTTTAAGGGATGTGATTCGCAATGCTAAACAGAAAAAAACGTATTCAATCTGGAAAACTCAGAGAGAGTTAAATTGGGCATGCAGAATCCATCCACCTGTCCACGGAAAACTTCAGAGATCTGAATCAATACACACACACACACACACACACACACACACACACACACAAATACTTTAGGCTCAGAGAGGGTGAAATCAGAGGCCCATCCACAGCTAAGCTCAGAGATCTGAATCATCTGAATCAACACACACACACACACACACACACACACACACACACACACACACACACACACACACACACACACACACACACACACACACACACACACACACACACACACACACACACACACACACACACACACACACACACACACACACACACACACACACACGCACACACATGGCAGTGAAAGATTAAGATCCTTCCTTTAGAGAGGAAGTACACATCGCATTACTTCCACATTTTCCATCACAACAGGAGTTACCAGGTGACTGCTGCACAGGAAAAACACACTCCTCACAACAACACACCCCGGAGGGAGCCTTAGGAAGATAGTATGTTATTTGGTACATGTGTTGGATGGAGAGTATTTGTGTCTGATATGGCATGCATACGATAATGTGTGACTTTGTAATGGATGTTTTGGAAGGACAAACCAAATACTGGTTTGTATCTGTTAAAACTACTGTATATAAAGTGCAATTTTGAGATGCAAACTCAAAATGTAATACATTTCAACTCTATATCTGGAATGTTACAGGTGTCTTCTTTTTTGTTAAAGCCCATAACCATGTGTGTGAGGTGTATACTTTTGTTTCAAAGTAGATTTGTTTAAGTTGGTTCTGAAGTGTCTGTCATATATCTGAGAAACATAAGAATGGTCAGGAAAAATAAATCGTAAAAAAAATTCATACGTATTTAACCCCTTATAAACTCAGAAAAAAAAGAAACGTCCTCTCACTGTCAACTGCGTTTATTTTCAGCAAACATAACATGTGTAAATATTTGTATGAATATAACAGATTCAACAACTGAGACCTAAACTGAACAAGTTCCACAGACATGTGACAAACAGAAATTGAATAATGTATCCCTGAACAAAGGAGGGGTCAAAATCAAAAGTAACAGTCAGTATCTGGTGTGGCCACCAGCTGCATTAAGTATTGCAGTGCATCTCCTCCTCATGGACTGCACCAGATTTGCCAGTTCTTTCTGTGATATGTTACCCCACTCTTCCACCAAGGCACCTGCAAGTTCCCGGACATTTCTGGGGGGAATGGCAGATCCGATCCAACAGGTCTCAGGCGTGCTCACTGGGATTGAGATCCGGCCGCTGGCCATGGCAGAACACTGACATTCCTGTCTTGCAGGAAATCACGCACAGAATGAGCAGTATGGCTGGTGGCATTGTCATGCTGGAGGGTCATGTCAGGAGCAGCCTGCAGGAAGGGTAGCACATGAGGGAGGAGGATGTCTTCCCTGTAACGCACAGTGTTGAGATTTCCTGCAATGACAACAAGCTCAGTCCGATGATGCTGTGAAACACCGCCACAGACCATGACGGACCCTCCACCTCCAAATCGATCCCGCTCCAGAGTACAGGCCTCGGTGTAACGCTCATTCGTTCGATGATAAACGCGAATCCGGCCATCACCCCTGGTGAGACAAAACCGCGACTCGTCAGTGAAGAGTACTTTTTGCCAGTCCTGTCTGGTCCAGCGACGATGGGTTTGTGCCCATAGGTGATGTTGTTGCCAGTGATGTCTGGTGAGGACCTGCCTTACAACAGGCCTACAAGCCCTCAGTCCAGCATCTCTCAGCCTATTGCGGACAGTCTGAGCACTGATGGAAGGATAGTGTGTTCCTGGTGTAACGAGGGCAGTTGTTGTTGCTATCCTGTACCTGTCCTGCAGGTGTGATGTTCGGATGTACCGATCCTGTGCAGGTGTGGTTACTTGTGGTCTGCCAATGCGAGGACGATCAGCTTTCCGGCCTGTCTCCCCGTAGCTCTATCTTAGGCATCTCACAGTACGGACATTGCAATTTATTTCCCTGGCCACATCTGCAGTCCTCATGCCTCCTTGCAACATGCCTAAGGCACGTTCACGCAGATGAGCAGGGATCCTGGGCATCATTCTTTTGGTGTTTTCAGAGTCAGTAGAAAGGCCTCTTTAGTGTCTTAAGTTTTCATAACTGTGACCTTAATTGCCTACCATCTGTGTGCTAACAAGCATGGGAAACAGTGTTTAAACTCTTTACAATGAAGATCTGTGAAGTTATTTGTATTTTTACAATTAATCTTTGAAAGACTGGGTCCTGAAAATGGAAGTCAATTTTTTTGATGAGTTTATATACATACATACTTTCCAGGACCTTCAGACAGTCTTGTAGCCCAACCTGTAAAGACGCTTCGGCTGTACTGACTTCAGACAAGTCCCAAGAGGCTTGTGGGGGTTGTAGAGCAACAACAAAAAACATACAGAAATCATCCCGGTGTGATGCGTTTGGCGTCATACGGGATGATTTCTGTATTTTGAAAGTTACATAACTTGATTGCTGACAAGCAAAACATTTTTTGGACTATAGCCCTATTCGGAAGGGATTCGTTTTACTGGGGGTGGTGGGGTAATGTAATTATGTGCGCGTTCGAATCTGCCATGGCAGTAATTCTTACATGGTAGGACAGTAACAATTCCAGACAAAACTACCTACTGTTTTTTTTTGTTGGTCGAACTCGAAGGTCCTCTGAGAATAATAATCCCGTGAAAATCGACATCCCTGTGTTTTGAGAGAAATGTCTGAGTTTGACAGGGAAACAATAACTGATTTGATAAATTGCTCTGCATAGCCTATATGTAGGGTCTGTATCACCTTTCACAGTTAATGCTTTTATTTATATGTTTTGTGCATATTAATTCAATATTGCCAAATGCACCAGTAAAACATATTTTGACTATTTAGTGTAACCCTTGCTGTTAATAGATGGCAAAGCAGCATACAGCATACAACTGACCTAGACGTTTGGAAATTATAAATTCACTTTCTCATGCATAGCTTTAAAAGGCATCTCAAGTGCAAGTGCACTGTTTAGCTCACACCTGAAGGCTGCGTGGCATTTAGGACATCTACTGCGGATCACTAAAACATCCTACTGATTATGATCACGCGTCCACAATTCAAATAGTAGGGTTTGGTATGGTTTAGAAACTTGGGAACCAAGCTCCAAGTTTATCGGTGTAGCCCTGTTATCGCATGGGTTTATTGAAATATCTTCACTCCTAGAGAAACAAACTCCAGGCTTCCGGCATAACTGTCAATTTATTGAGAAATAAATAATTAATTACAGAGGGCCGTTTGGATAAACTAATCCCGTCCGAATCGTCCTCTGGAATAACGGACATTCCGTGGTAATAATTGCATAATTAACTGTCTCTAATACTACTCGTCCCGTGCGAATAGGGTTTATTCCAACAATGGATTAATGAAACAAATACCAAAACATCGTTTTGGGGTGGCGTTTTCCTTTGAATTCGGGTAACACTTTGACCAAAAGTTGAGTAAACCAAAAAAAAGGCTGTGGAACGAGTTACTTAATAATATGTAGTTTTACCGTGTAATCTATTGCCCTCAGCTCGTGTTCAACACACACATACATAACGTAACCTACATGTCCATCTGTCTCCGTTACTGGTGATAGGGTCGGGATCATCTCTCATCTTCCTCTACGTACACTATAGCGTTAGGGTACTGCCCATCCCCCTGCCTCTGACACTTTCACATTGGCGAAGGGAGAGAGAGGCCTGTCAACGTAACTACCCCTTGCTAGTTCCCTGACCAAAAAAAAACGATCACCAGCTGGGACACCAGCCCCCCACCCATTCAGTGTCCCCAGTGACAAATTGGGGGTTGAGAGGCTGAGGCTGACCTTCTTGAGTTACCCAACCCCCATGTACCTTATAGGCCCAGTCATAAAATACATGTTTCAGTAATAGAATAGTGCATGCAGGTATATGGGGTGTTTTTGTCTTGCATTCCAGCTCTTTCTTAGAGACTCTGCAGTAGACCAATACTGCTGATGTAAGTCTCACTGCCAAGTGCCACACAAATTATTGACCCAGCTGATGTTCAGCCAAAATGAAGTCAACTCTCTCCTTGAATTTATTCATTTGGATAAAAGGCTTCAGCGCGAGTGAATACAAAATGTTTGTCACATTGACTGTGCAGTCAGCTATGTGCGCATAGTTTGACATTGACGGAAAGGGCATAACACGTTTGCTGTGTTTGTTTGCGCAACACAAATGATGCAGCTGCATGAATTTATGTTAGGCTTGATTGGTGTATTCCCTCTCCATACAGAGCGAGCTGAATATGATTTTGAAACATGTCACAGGCACAGCTTGCTATTAAACTATTCTAACTCACTCCCAGCTGTGATCAGATGCTCTGTGATCAGATTCTCTGTGATCAGTGTTGCGTGCGCGAGCGTTGTAGCCTCTTCTCCAGTCACAGCAGAGCAGCGTTGACAGAACGAGAAGTGGAGAGGGGTGAGTGGCAGAAACAAGAAATCTCTGACAAAATAGTGGCAGTGGCTGGCGAAGGAGAGCTTGTGCTACTGCATCGCGCGCCCAGAAGTACACACACACACACACACACACACACACACACACACACACTTCGGAAAACGTCATTTGAATAGACTCGACTGGGCACTGACTCTACTTCACGCTGCAAACGAGCAACCGCACAGGACGTATGGGAGACAGCACCTAGATTGTAAAGCCGGACAGATACTCAAGGTTTCGGCCTGGGACGTTGACAGTGCAGCCACGGTCTCCACGGCTGCACCAGGACTGAATGGTAAAGAGACCCGAGAAACGTGACAGCAAGAACGGCTTGTGAATGAGACTGGAACATGGCTTCTTCTCCTGACCCAGTCACTCCAGCATCGATTGAAGGAGCGACACCGTCGCCCACTGCGAATGAAGAGCCCACCACCAACACCCGTCAGGTGGGTTGTATACGCGGATTTAGCCCTAAGTTGTTGCAAGAAACAATGTTATTGAAATGTATCCTCGTGGTTGACGTGGAATAGCTCGCGTGAGGATGGTAGGGTGAAGGCGTTCCCCTGGTTACCAAATCCTCAAGGTACTCGGCTCGAGCGCAGTCGAAAACAAAGTTGTCTTACAGTTTATTTGTTGCAATATTAGTGTTTAGTGTCAGTGGTTGTTAGCAGTGGCGGTTCTAGACCATTTCAACTGGGGGTGGCCAAGCTGGGGCAAGTTGTACTGTTAAGAGGGGCCAGTTACATTAGATGTTAATGTTGTCACTATGTCTTCACTGCATTGCAGGCATCAGCAGGTAAAATACCATGTTCATAATCATTCAATCATTTATTAGCATTTTCTGTCTAATGACTGATGTAAAAAAAAAGATAGCAAAAATTAGTTATGTAAAAATGATTTCATACTCCACATTTAGGGGGGCCACAAGGGGGTCCAAAATTGTTGGCACAGGAGCACTGCCCCCCCCAGAACCGCTAATGGTTGTTAGGTGCTACACTGTACAATGTACTCCCTCCACGACTAAGGAATGTGTTAATTGTGATTTGTAGGATTCTGCACATTGCAAGTAGGCTAGCCTATGCCTTTAGTTAGAGATTCATCACATCCAAAACACACAGCCAAACTATCCAAAATGCACGTTTTCCACGGACAGTGTGTATGGTTGTTTACAGGTGACATTTGGACAGTGGATTTGTTTAGGCTTAGGTTTAGAGTCTGCTAAACAGGTCTATCATGGTATCAATGTCACTGGTTCTAAAAAGGGTTTGCTGGCAATTTGCCCGTGACGTCGTGTAGCCCGTTATTTTGCCGAGTGACAGAGACGCAAGAATGTCAAACCTATAGCCCAGGGACCATCAACAAGATTCAGCCGGCAAGCCGCTGAATCGAGTGACCATCTTAAGCGGATGGTCAGGGGCCCGGAACATATTTACAAATGATTTATAAACAGCAAATTGACCGCAGGAAGCCCCGACACAATGTAATATTTGACTAAAACATTTTCATTTCAAACCTTCCTTACATAGGCTATAGATCACATAGGCCTATATCTTTCTATTATGCGTGGGGATACTTTGGAACAGATTTCCTACAATTAAATAGACTTTGAGCTGATTTGCACCACAGGCTAAATCTATATCATGCAAATCAAATCAGTATTTACTCTCATTTGCTTCGGCTCTTTAGGCGTAGCCTACAAATGACAACTTTTTTTACATTGTGGTCACCTGATTTGCATCTAGGTAGGCCGGCACATTGTAGGGCTGAAATAGGCTGCCCTGCAGCCCTACACTCTGACCACAGACTGTCGAACAAGTAGAAGTCACTAGAAAGTGTGGTAACCTTTGAACTCATCACAAATAGCTCACCCCAAAGTGTCAGTGATCGCCACAAGCAGTTATGGCATGAAACATTGATGTCATGTGTCCTGGGAGCCAGAGTTTTGTGCTGAGGGCTAAGACGGAGGGCTTTGCGGAAGTGCATCTGGTTTTAGTTGCCTTTCGACATTGTCTGTTATTTGGAACAACCTTTTAAAAGTACAGTATAGTGAAATGACATGCAATGACAACAATGCGAACAAGAAGCGTGGCTATTTATTGACATTACTATTATGTCACATGCTCAGTTCAGTGGGCCTGAACTAGACCTTCTGTGTTAATTGCTGCCTATGGGAGTGTGGTTGTCAAAGATAGTTTGACAATGGGATTTTGTGTACAAACATGACACAAAATCACTGAGCCTGTAAATATGACAGATAATGGAATATTAATCGTCTCTCTGTTCTATCATTAGGTCTATGTGAGGCTGCCTGCTGTATAGTACAGTGTGATGCTGGTGCACAGAGAGAGAGAGAGAGAGAGAGAGAGAGAGAGAGAGAGAGAGAGAGAGAGAGAGAGAGAGAGAGAGAGAGAGAGAGAGAGAGAGAGAGAGAGTGAACTGGCACAGTGTCACCCAGGGGGCAGGCACAGTTGTCCAGCACCATGGCAGCAGATTGTTTGGCAGAGCAGTCTGTCGAGAATATGGCAGTGGGATTACGCACTAGCACACAGGCAAGCACACACACACACATGGACACATGCACCATGCACGTACTGGTGCACGCATGCACACGCACTCACACCCTCAGACACACACATTTAGAAATACTATAAGACTGTTCTTATTCATTTATTGTAATGGGTGTACCTATACCCAGGGCCCTATGGTAGGTTGTTTAACACCGTGAGTAGGATTGTCTGACAGGGGATGGGATGGGCGGAAGAGGGAGGTAAAATACGTTTGTCACCAGATCTGTTCATGTGGAGGACATCTGCCACTCTTTCCGGCTCGGTTAAGGCCAGATTGTGACAAAATCCGGACATGGCCTCAGTGACATGTGTGATGTGTGTGAGTGTGCTTGTGTGTGCATGCACATGTGTGCGACGTATGTGTGCGGCGTGTGTGTGTGTGTGTGTGTGTGTGTGTGTGTGTGGGTTAGAGAGAAATACCCAGAAAGATAAAACAAGGGGACAGAGAGGAGGCAAGGGCAAGGGGGCGACAGCGTGATATATATCTTATGATGAATGTGGTAATATCATTGTGTTGGTGATGCTGGATCAATTATTTTTCGAAAAGAAGGCGGTTGTTTTGCAGTGATCACCATAGCAGCCAATCTGATTCCATTTCCTCAGTGGCTAATTGATGAGAAGATTGGGAGGGAGCTAGAGAAAGGCATATATGATTGATAAGGAGGAATGGAGAGAAATGAGAAAGGGAATGCGTCTCGCGTCTTGTGACGGCCGGCCGCCCAACAACCTGCCCGCTCGACCCTATCCCCTCCTCTCTTCTCCAGACCATTTCCGGAGACCTTCTCCCTTACCTCACCTCGCTCATCAACTCATCCCTGACCGCTGGCTACGTCCCTTCCGTCTTCAAGAGAGCGAGAGTTGCACCCCTTCTGAAAAAACCTACACTCGATCCCTCCGATGTCAACAACTACAGACCAGTATCCCTTCTTTCTTTTCTCTCCAAAACTCTTGAACGTGCCGTCCTTGGCCAGCTCTCCCGCTATCTCTCTCAGAATGACCTTCTTGATCCAAATCAGTCAGGTTTCAAGACTAGTCATTCAACTGAGACTGCTCTTCTCTGTATCACGGAGGCGCTCCGCACTGCTTCTAGACCTATCGGCTGCCTTCGATACTGTGAACCATCAGATCCTCCTCTCCACCCTCTCCGAGTTGGGCATCTCCGGCGCGGCCCACGCTTGGATTGCGTCCTACCTGACAGGTCGCTCCTACCAGGTGGCGTGGCGAGAATCTGTCTCCTCACCACGCGCTCTCACCCCTGGTGTCCCCCAGGGCTCTGTTCTAGGCCCTCTCCTATTCTCGCTATACACCAAGTCACTTGGCTCTGTCATAACCTCACATGGTCTCTCCTATCATTGCTATGCAGACCATTTTAATCTTCTCCTTTCCCCTTCTGATGACCAGGTGGCTAATCTCTGCATGTCTGGCAGACATATCAGTGTGGATGACGGATCACCACCTCAAGCTGAACCTCGGCAAGACGGAGCTGCTCTTCCTCCCGGGGAAGGACTGCCCGTTCCATGATCTCGCCATCACGGTTGACAACTCCATTGTGTCCTCCTCCCAGAGCGCTAAGAACCTTGGCGTGATCCTGGACAACACCCTGTCGTTCTCAACTAACATCAAGGCGGTGGCCCGTTCCTGTAGGTTCATGCTCTACAACATCCACAGAGTACGACCCTGCCTCACACAGGAAGCGGCGCAGGTCCTAATCCAGGCACTTGTCATCTCCCGTCTGGATTACTGCAACTCGCTGTTGGCTGGGCTCCCTGCCTGTGCCATTAAACCCCTACAACTCATCCAGAACGCCGCAGCCCGTCTGGTGTTCAACCTTCCCAAGTTCTCTCACGTCACCCCCGCTCCTCCGCTCTCTCCACTGGCTTCCAGTTGAAGCTCGCATCCGCTAGACCATGGTGCTTGCCTACGGAGCTGTGAGGGGAACGGCACCTCAGTACCTCCAGGCTCTGAACACCCAAACAATGGCACTGCGTTCATCCACCTCTGGCCTGCTCGCCTCCCTACCACTGAGGAAGTACAGTTCCCGCTCAGCCCAGTCAAAACTGTTCGCTGCTCTGGCTCCCCAATGGTGGAACACACTCCCTCACGACGCCAGGACAGCGGAGTCAATCACCACCTTCCGGAGACACCTGAAACCCCACCTCTTTAAGGAATACCTAGGATAGGATAAAGTAATCCTTCTCACCCCCCCCCCCCCTTAAAAGATTTAGATGCACTATTGTAAAGTGGCTGTTCCACTGGATGTCATAAGGTGAATGCACCAATTTGTAAGTCGCTCTGGATAAGAGCGTCTGCTAAATGACTTCAATGTAATGTAATGTAATGGAATGGAAGTGGGGGGGAGAAGTGATAGATGAGAATGGATAGGGAGAGGGAGGGAAAGAGAGAGAGAGAGAGAGAGAGCGAGGTTAAGGGTACAGCCATGTCTGTATCTCACCTCAAGACGACTTTTGAAACGATGTCATTGAAATCTCAGAGTCGATTCATGCTTTTAGCTGAACGCAGATCCCACCACCAGTCACCACCCCACACAGCCACCAGGGACACGAGAGAACAGTCACAGCATGGTCGCTATGTCCCGTCTCACCCAGCCACAGTCTTTAAACATGACCGCTCCATAGACTGCCATGTGGAATAAATATATACTACTTCGGATTATATTTCTTCCCCATGCATTATTTAACATAATAAATACATAACAGGTTGGCAATCAGTTATGGAACATCAGCTGTATTTGCAATATCTCCAGTTGCCCAAAACTCAGAGAACATGTGTCAGACTGGTCAACTGGAGTCAGGTGCAGGAGAGCAGAGATGAGTGAACAGGCACACTTTAATTGGCAGAAGCAAATCAGTCGGACGAACAGCGTCACAACACTCCAGCCGAAGGCAAAAGCAAATAGCGCACTGGTCACACAAAATGATGTACAACAATACAATACCACGGGTTCAAAACAATACCCGGAAAATAACAGCCTGACGCGTCACACAATAAACGTAACAAACAATTACACACACAGACATGGGGGGACAGAGGATAATATACACGCAGAGTGATGAGGGGATGTAAAACAGGTGTGCGGGAAAACAAGACCAAACAAATGGAAAATGAAAGGTGGAGCGGCGATGGCTAGAAGGCCGGTGACGTCGACCGCCGAGCGCTGCCCGAACAAGGAGAGGAGGGAGTCGTGACAACATGGAATAGCATTGGTGTATGCTATAACATAACAGCCATTAAGATCAAAGACATGTTTTTCGATCAGAGTTAGGGTCTATTCCATTTCAATTCCTGTCAGTCTAATTGGACAAGGTCTTTTCATAATGCAAATAGAAACCAACCCTTTTCCAGATGGAGCTGAGCCCAATAATGATCGGAATAACTATTTTGTCAGAGAGTTTTTGAGTGCAGACAGAACAGTGCTGCTGTGTATCAGGTTAAATTAGTGAATACACTCTCTCTCTGTCTTCCACTCTGTCTCTCTCTCTCTCTCTCTCTCTCTCTCTCTCTCTCTCTCTCTCTCTCTCTCTCTCTCTCTCTCTCTCTCTCTCTCTTTGTCCCTGTCTCTCTCCTTGTCTCTCTCTCTGTCTCTCTCTCGTTCTCTCTCTCTCTGTCTCTGTCTGTATCTCTCTGTCTCGCTCTCCCTCTCTCTCTCTCTCTCTCTCTCTCTTGCTCTCTCAATTCAATTCAATTCAAGGGCTTTATTGGCATGGGAAACGTGTTAACATTGCCAAAGCAAGTGAGGTAGATAATATATAAAGTGAATATCTCTCTCTTTCTCTCTCTCATTACCTCTCTTTTTGCCCTGTAGATGTTTTGCAAAGTCATGCTTCCCTCTGCAGTTGCCACTATGTGTACACATGTGTGTGTTTGTGTGGGTGTGTGTGCTCAGTGGACTCCACATATGTGTGCACAGTGGACCCCATACCCATGCTACGAGTGTGGGTTTATGTGTCAATGTTTGTGTGTATATTTTATCAGTGTGAGGCCATACTTTCTGACTGGGCCATTTTTCAGTCACGTCATTATCTGTGTTTTTGGTCTCCAGCTCGCCTAATGCAGCGTATCCAAGGAGACGTGAGGGAGACTGCGTCGTATGCTACGGTTGCGTGTTTGGACCATATTTCGGGAGCTTTAGTGAGTTCAGACTCAGGTTAAAGTGCTTTGCTCAAGGGTTCATTCTCTCTACTGCGGCCGGAGCCCTGTGTGCTCCCTCCTGTGTCTCTCCAATCTGTGGATATGACAAAGCATTTCATTCTGAGTTTAGCAGTTGCCAAGACGATGTATGGTGCACGGCACGGTAATAAGGTGCAAATTACAATGTGCATGCATTTTTTTCCTTTGGTCTTCCTTATCTTTACTGTTTCATCCTCATCAGAATCCTGGCTATATATCATCAGATGTGCAGCAAAAATGCTTTGATTGTCCATTGTCCTAGGACATTATGTTAATGCCCCTCGACTAGCCAGACATTAGCATAGGGTGTGACAGGTTTGTTGAAGATGACACATACTCACTCGTCATATCATGTGTGGTATATACCACTGCTGAGTGTTAAGAGTACCCAGCTTTACTCTTGTCTCATGGGGCAGTCTCTATGGGTGTGCCACAGGGTTCAATCCTCGGGCCGACTCTTTTCTCTATATACATCAGTGATGTCGCTCTTGCTGCTGGTGATTCTCTCATCCACCTCTACCTAGACGACAGCATTCTGTATACTTCTGGTCCTTCTTTAGACACTGTGTTAACTAACCTCCAGACAAGCTTTAATTCCATACAACTCTCCTTCCGTGGCCTTCAACTGTTCTTAACTGCAAGCAAAACTAAATGCATGCTCTTCAACCGATCGCTGCCCACACCTACCCACCGGTCCAGCATCACTACTCTGGACGGTTCTGACTTAGAATATGTGGACAACTACAAATACCTAGGTGTCTGGTTAGACTTTAAACTCTCCTTCCAGACTCACATCAAACATCTCCAATCCAAAGTTAAATCTAGAATTGGCTTCCTATTTCGCAGCAAAGCGTCCTTCACTCATGCTGCCAAACATACCCTCGTGAAACTGACTATACTACCGATCCTTGACTTCGGCGATGTCATTTACAAAATAGCTTCCAACACTCTACTCAGCAAATTCGATGCAGTCTATCACAGTGCCATCCATTTTGTCACCAAAGCCCCATATACTACCCACCACTGCGACCTGTATGCTCTCGTTGGCTGACCCTCGCTTTATATCCGTCGCCAAACCCACTGGCTCCAGGTCATCTATAAGTTGTTGCTAGGTAAAGCCCCGCTTTAGCTCAGCTCACTGGTCACCATAGCAGCACCCACCCATAGCAGCACTCGCTCCAGCAGGTATATTTCACTGGTCACCCCCAAAACCAATTCCTCCTTCGGCCGCCTTTCCTTCCAGTTCTCTGCTGCCAATGACTGGAATGAACTGCAAAAATCACTGAAGCTGGAGACTCATATCTCACTCACTAGCTTTAAGCACCAGCTGTTGGAGCAGCTCACAGATCACTGCACCTGTACATAGCCAATCTGTAAATAGCCCATCCAACTACCTCCTCAACATATTATTAATTTGATTTATTTTTCTCCTTTGCACCCCAGTACCGATACTTGCACACTCATCTTCTGCACATCTATCACCCCAGTGTTTAATTTGCCATACTGTAATAATTTTTCCACTATGGCCTATTTATAGCCTCACCCCCCTTATCCTAACTCATTTGCACACACTGTATATGACTTTCTCTATTGTATTATTGATTGTATGTTTGTTTATTCCCATGCGTAACTCTGTGTTGTTGTTTGTGTCGCACTGCTTTTCTTTATCTTGGCCAGGTCACAGTTGTAAATGAGTTCTTGTTCTCAACTAGCCTACCTGCTTAAATAAAGGTGAATGAAAAATATATTTTTTTTATAGTGGTGGTGCTGTTACTCCTCAAGCCTTGGTTATGAACACACAGTGAGAGCTGCCCGTTCATATAGTATTAGGGAGCACGCACTCTATTTTCAATACCACTGAGTATGCCACTGATGGCAAAGAGCTGGTAGGTGGGTATCGGTTTCATTCATTCATTGGTTCATTCATCCGTCCGTCCCTCCATTCATTCCTTTATTTCTCCCCTCTCTCGCTCTCTCCTTATTAAATAAAGGTTCAATAAAAAATGTAAAAAATACCGTGGGCCTCCTATTCTAGGAGATGACCAGTTGTCTGTGAGGTGTGAAATAGGCACGATGACTCTGAAACTGACGTGATGGAAAGATCAAAGAGCGAGCGGGAGAGAGACCGCAACAGAGGGTCAGTTAGGACAACGTCAGACCAATGTTATTTCTAGGTGGGGCTCCGAAGGCCCCCAAAGCAACATCCAGGACCCCTGGCACCAATATTGAAATCGAAACCAATTGAAGCCTGAATCATTTAGGTAGGAGAAGCACTGGACCAAAGTAAAACATCTGAGCAATGAATGAAAATAATCAAATAATATTGTCCTATAAAACAGTATTCTGGGGTAAACCCCAGGTTAGACAATGGGATGAAGGGATGTGAAATGAAGAGGATGACGATGATTATGATGAATACCGTTATGGGTGAAGGTGAGGTCTAATGTGGGCTTCCTCTATGAGGCACATTCACTTCACATTCACTTCCATTCACTTCACATTCACTATATTACTGTCTGCTGCTTGCTCCTACCCTGTTCTCCCACTCATGTATTCACTCAGAGACCTGTGGGTTACCACTAATAGCATATTTGTGTTGGTGTGCGATCAAAGTGGCTATTTAACCCACCCCCCAAGGCACAATGTTCCGAACATCTCTCACATTTGTAGAATGCCTTTGCTCTGCCCCCTCTTGAGAGCTGACGGCTGTAGTGTGTGTGTGCGTGCGTGTGTGTACGTGGAGAACGGTGCGGTATGTTAAGGGGAGTTCAATGTTACGGAATGCACTAACAACGATCAATAGCATCGTGTGGGAACCGGAGGCCCTTGTTGCTATGTGTGTGCGTGTCTGCCTGTGTGTGTCTTTGTGGATCGGTGCCTGAATGGCTGCCTGTGTGCATGTGGCTCCTGTGAAGCCCCCTATGGGACAAAGACAGTGCTTGTGTTTATGGCTGAGAGGCGTGCCCCCCAGGGGTTTGTCTCTTTCCCAATAAAATACAATCAGGCATTTGATCGGACAGCTCTTTTTTTTCTTAAGTCTCTCCAGGTTTTTTTGTCTGACCTCGAAAACATTCTCCTGGGGCTTTCTGGACGTCTGACAGCTTGGGTTTAACCACCAGTGACTGGTGTTTCTAGACTCATGGAGAGGAAAAGGCTGGTGTGGAGAAAGAGGGCTTTTACCGTCCAGCTCGGTCTCTCTGGTCAGCCAGTCTCTTAGTCCCTCTTACCCTCCTCAAAGGTCTAACCTCAGACTCTTACGTACTTCAAATGTAATTTAAAAAGTGTAAGTTGTGGAGTTAATTATTTTCTGGTGATTTATTGGATTTAGCTTAGAAGAACAGGCATCAAGTGCTCTTTGCGTTGACAATCTACATGAATGGAATCCAAGCAGTTTTCATCGAAAGTCGTAACGTAAAGTGTGTGTGGCTTAGCACCAGCAGAGGCTTCAAAGGAGTTTTGCAAAAGTAGAGCCCAACATTCCGCATTAAGCCTTCAAGTCTGTAAGTTAAATAAGTCAATCTTAGCGATTATTGCCTCTAACACTCTAATAAGTATTACAGTAAAGTAGCTCAAAGGCTGCCTGCTCTGCTTTGGTTACCCTGAACAACAAGGTGCTAAAAACAGCCCCAGGTCAGTGCAGCAGATAAATTAGTCCTCAAATGCCACGTGCTGGAAGATCTTGCTAACAGGTCCAGGACGATACCAGTATCGCAATATTTTTTTCCATAGCAAAAATGTAAACACGAAGCAGACCAAACTCGTTGGTCCTTCAAACACCTGCTATTTGTAAAATATTGTGTGCTGTAGGTTGGAAAATAAATAAATGTGACTCTGGATGACAACATAATAGTGTTTGTTTCCAACATTAAGGCTGTCAAACCCTCTTCGTGTTTTGTTGCCTTGCCACGATACTAACGAGTATCGCGATACTGGTATCGTCCCAGCCCCACTTGCTAGGGTCCTTGTCATTACAATATAATAAGTGGGCTGGAGTGACTTTGTGAGGTGTGTGTGTGTGTGGGGAAACAGAAGTGCGCGTGTTTACCGTGTCAGTGCTAAGACTCCCTTGGCGTCACTCAAAGGTCACACTATCTCACGCTGGTAGCTCTGCCAGTCCTGGCAGACCTTGATAACCCATACCAGACATCAGAGGAATTTGGCTGCTTTTAAACATATTTTCAACACCTACTCTGTAAATTAGGCCTCTGTTATCAAGTGGATTGCAGGAATCTGGGCCATCAGTGGGAAGGGGTCATCCCTATTTCCTATTCCATGCCCTTTAGGAGGCCTGGGGTGAACAGGTGGCAGACAGTCCAGGTTTAAGGTCTTGGGTACTGTAGACTTCATGTATCAGGTAGGGTGTGTCAGGTAGGGTGTGTCCTCCTAGCAAAACTGTCAGTTCCATTTTCACTGATATGCTGTACTGTTTTTTTGGATCTACGGCAGCACTTTTAACTATATAGGGCAGTTCTTAGAGAAAATGAGTCGAAATATGTGTTGGTCTAGCTTCCAATGCTAATGAGCTAGTAGGAACCCATTGACAGCAACATGGTGTCTTTCAGAGGTTTTTGCAAGTGAGGAAAGCAACTTCAAAACCATCCTGCAGTGTCCTACAGAAATAGTTGATTGATCGCCTGGAAATTCCACATGCTGTAAGAGCTGGCAAAGGTCCTTATCATAACAGACTCCAGCAAGTGGACGTGATTATGACTTTGTGAAGTGTGTGTGGGAAACAGAAGGGCACTGTGTGTGTGTTTGTGTGTGTGCCTGTGTATCGGTATGCCTGTGTGTGTGTTTCCTGTATCAGTGCTAAGACTACATTGGCATCACTCAAAAGTCACACACACACACACACTCTCTCATGCTCTTAGCTCTGCCAGTCCAGGCGCTGGCAGTCCTTGATTGAACTGTTTTGTTGCCCCTGTTGGTGACAAGGTTCTTTCAGAAATGCTATCTTTTTTTTTTTTTTTTGCAAAGCCTTTGTTGAATTGAAAGTGGTACTTAATGCAGGTAAAAACTGAGTATATGTTACTTGTGGAATGATCACCAGAATTTTCTTAAAGTTGGATGGTGCCGTTACGGCAGTTCAGACAGCTGGTTGATGACATTTTTCCTGTGGAATGTGTTGGTTTTTCAGGATATTGTTTCACAAGTTACTTTTCTGAAATTGCATGTGTTTTTATTGCCTTGAAAACGGTACATATTGTGAATTTGTATGATTGTGTGAAGGCTCCCTTGTAAAAGAGGCCTGTGTCTCAATGGAATTTCCCTATTAAAACACATACAGTACAGACAGACACCAGAAGAATTTGGCTGCTTTTAAACATATTCAGTTTTCTTTGGACTGGCCAATAAACCATACAACTAGATTTCAGTGAACAGTTTTTGGAATGTCACCAACAGTTTATTTCCTTTTTATCGCAAAGCTCGAGTACAGGCTGTGCTTTTCCATTGCATCATTATCCATTATCTCCTGCTGCAGTACAGCTAATCTGTCCGAACCTATTCTGCTGACCGTCCCAATCACAGGAGCAGGTGCACAGCATGCCTTTTTGCCTTTGAATAGCAACAAGGCCACACACACACACACACACACGCACGCACGCACACACGCAGGCACGCACGCACGCACGCACGCACGCACGCACGCACGCACGCACACACCCCTCCCTGTATTAAGGCGTTATTTTACGACCCTCCTCCTGGATATCAGCGAGTGGTAATGGACGTGTGGCGGACCTTGAAGGGAAGGTTATGGGCCTTGAAGTGAAGGTTGTGAGTGGGAACGACCAATGTGTTTGAGCATCTATTATAAGAGGTTCTCTGTCTGCTCTCTGGAGTGTCCAGGGAGCGATGCACACCTGATGAGATGCGTGTACGATCTCAGCTGGGTAACCACTACGCAGTGCACACCTCCGACACACACTCCCATTCCGTTACTTCTTTGATGGAGTGGTAGTAGGATCCCATACCTGGAGCTTGGCCAAGGCGACTGGGAGTTGTTCCACTGTTCTGTCGTTCGCTACATACTTTTAGTCTGAGACTGCCATCATTGAAGTCGTTTGTGGGGACGAGGGGCACGAGGAGCGTTGTACAAAACAAAGTCACCAGCTATTGGATTGTTTCTAGCCAATCAGAGTATCAAAGCCAATGAATCTTCAAACCGCCACTTTACCCACGTGTGTTCTTACTCTGGCCCAACTCGAGTTGGGCGGTATCCAGATTTTCATACCGTCATACCGTTTTTGTACCATCCTGGGGAATACGGTATTATTATTATTTCTTATACTGTAGTTATACTTAAAGATGCACTATGCAGAAATCGCTCTGCCATTTCCTAGTTGCGAAAACTATAATAGTTTGCTTCATTTCAGTTTGTGACAAAACAAGCATGTATAGTGTAGAGAATAATTGCACCATCTAAACCACTGTGACATCTTTTCAATAACCAAAAATATTGTATTTTCAGCTGTTTGAAGCTCGTGTACAAAATCGAAAGTAAAAGACGCAAAAACTAAACTTAAGACCAGGAAGCATAGAAATAGTGCACATAGAACAGTTCTACAGCTTCTTATACTTGCTTTCAATGAGAGTGACAGATCTATAACTTACATTTCCATGTGAATTTAGTCAGGCCGCACAAAAAGTGACATATTGCAGCTTTAATTTATAGTAGCATGCATGCATCGCATGGCGGGGTGCCCCAAATACCGTTGGTATTTCGAAATACCCCGGTATATGGTGTAAACCACGGAGGGCCGAGTGTCCGCGGGTTTTCGTTCCACTCTTGTACTTGATTGATGAATTAAGGTCACTAATTTGTAAGGAACTCTCCTCATCTGGTTGTCTAGGTCTTAATTTAATTGAAAAACCAATAACCATCAGACACTTGGCCCTCCATGGAGTGAGTTTGACACCCCTGGTATAAATGGTATATCGCCCAAACCTAGCCCCAACCCAATTGTTTCTGGGCCAATCAGACGGCCCCGAATGTCTTTGCATCGGGGAGGTACTCAGATCCAGACTCACTGCGGAGAAGAAACTAACATTCGTGGGTGTGGCGTAGCGTTTTGCTAGAGCAAGGAGTCTGGGTAGCCAGGCAAACTAGGAGTATGCTCTGGGATGTGTGTGCAGTAAAGGATTACTTGGCAGAAAACTTGGACATTTCTGTGCACTGAAGGCATATAATCACCACTCTGAGGATTTGAAAGTGATTTTTTTTCTCTCCTCCATTGTATCAGTTTAAGTGGAATGGATGGAATGCAATGATTAATGTCCAGTTTCTCCAAAGTTAAAAACAAATTATTTCAGAACTTGGTGGATATATATATTGTGTGTGTGTGTGTGTGTGTGTGTGTGTGTGTGTGCGCGCACAAAGAGTCCATGCGTGTACGAGCATGCATGTGTGTAGAGTTGTGAACTAAAACTCAAGTCCACTGTTTCCCAATGCTGGCACAGGACACTGTCTTTTGTGTGTGCTACTTCATTAATCTGTTTTAGTGTGGTCTGTGTGACACACAACACTGTTTTACATCTCAATAGCTGCTTTTCAGCCTTTGGTATCTGAATCTAAAGTCCTTTGAGGGAAACAGGTTTTGAGGCTTTTCAGATGAAAGTTAGTGCCGTCTCCTTGCCTCGGAATACTTACAATAAGTAGGCCTGCATGTCAGCATACTGTTGTCTTAGTGGAAATTCGATGCCAAGGGCTGTAGTAGTGTACCCAGCAAACTGGGAACATTCCCAGGACATTAGCTAGCGTTCCCATTAAGTTCTAGTTTCACTCATAGAAATAAAGGTGCTATCTAGAACCTACAAGAGTGTAGGGTGTTATCCACATTAGGATGATAACATCGCAAAAACATTTAAATAATGTTTTTGATAAGACAATGTTATATATATGTTTCAAATGAGATATCCTTGGAATTTTCTCCTAACATTCACTAAATGTTGTGCAAAACATCTATAACAACCACCATAGAACATTCAGTTATTTTTTAGCTTTACAGGTACTGTAACAACAAAATTTGTTCTGGGAACATTCTTGCAATAGATGAATTCTTCAAACAAACATTTTGGAACAACCTCATGAATGTGTGTGCGCTATCTGCTGGGTGGTCTTCCTAGTACCAGGCATGTTGTGCTCAGATAGAGCTCTACCCGTGTACAGTCGTGGCCAAAGGTTTTGAGAATGACACAAATATTAATTTTCACAAAGTCTGCTGCCTCAGTTTGTATGATGGCAATTTGCATATACTCCAGAATGTTATGAAGAGTGATCAGATGAATTGCAATTAATTGCAAAGTCCCTCTTTGCCACGCAAATGAACTGAATCCCCCCAAAACATTTCCACTGCATTTCAGCCCTGCCACAAAAGGACCAGCTGACATCAGGTCAGTGATTCTCTCGTCAACACAGGTGTGAGTGTCTTCTGGTCTGATGAAACAAAAATAGAACTGTTTGGCCATGATGACCATCATCATGTTTGGAGGAAAAAGTGTGAGGCTTGCAAGCCGAAGAACACCATCCCAACTGTGAAGCACGGGGGTGGCAGCATCATGTTGTGGGGGTGCTGTGGGTATATTGAAGCAACATCTCAAGACATCAGTCAGGAAGTTAAAGCTTGGTCACAAATGGGTCTTCCAAATGGACAATGACCCCAAGCATACTTCCAAAGTTGTGGCAAAATGGCTTAAGGACAACAAAGTCAAGGTATTGGAGTGGCCATCACAAGGCCCTGACCTCAACCCCGTAGAAAATGTGTGGGCAGATCTGAAAAAGCGTGTGTGAGCAAGGAGGCCTACAAACCTGACTCAGTTGCACCTGCTCTGTCAGATGGAATGGGCCAAAATTCACCCAACTTATTGTGGGAAGCTTGTGGAAGGCTCCCCGAAATGTTTGACCCAAGTTAAACAATGTAAAGGCAATGCTACCAAATACTAATTGAGTGTATGTAAACTTCTGACCCACTGGGAATGTGATGAAAGAAATAAAAGCTGTAATGCATTATTCTCTCTACTATTATTCTGACATTTGACATTCTTAAAATAAAGTGGTGATCCTAACTGACCTAAGACAGGGAATTTTTACTAGGATTAAATGTGTATGTAACCTTCCGACTTCAACTGTAGCTACGTAGTTTAAATATCAACAGTACTGCTAAAGCAGCATAATGTGTGATGAACACTTGATAACACTTGATTTAGCCTACATCATCATCAATATTCAGTCTGAATGGCTGATACCGACCGCAGCAGAGAGAGGCAGAAAGACACAGAGAGGTACATCACAATTAGTAAAAGAAATCGAGTGCATTGCCATGCCTAGTACTCATGATGCTCTTACGGTTGGTTATATATGCTGGTTATATATGCTTTTGTAATGATGTGCACAAAATACTCTGTAATGTCAAAGTGGATTTTTTTTAATAAAATGTGTAAAAAGAGAGAAAAAAAGACAACTTATCTTGATTATTCAACCCATGTTAGTCAATATATGTTAGAATCACCCTAGGCAGCGACGACAGCTGTGGATCTTTATGGGTAAGTCTCTAAGGGCTTTGAACCTCTGGATTGTACATTATTTGCACATTATTATTTTAAAAATTATTCAAGCTCTGTCAAGTTGGTTGTTGATCATTGCTAGACAGCCATTTTCAAGTCTTAAGGTAGATTTTCAAGCCAATTTATGTCAAATCTGTAACTAGGCCACTCAGGAACATTCAATGTTGTCTTGGTAAGCAACTCCAGTGTATATTTGTCCTTGGGGTTCATGTTATTGTCCTTATTGTGAATTTGTCTCCCAGTGTCCGTTAGAAAGCAGACTGAACCAGTTTTTCCTCTATGATTTTGCCTGTGCTTAGCTCTATTTGATTTATTTTTATCACAAAAAACTCCCTAGTCCTTGTTAATGACAAGCATACCCATAACATGATGCAACCACCACCATGCTTGAAAATATGGAGAGTGGTAATAAGTGATGTGTTGTGTTGGATTTGCCACAAACCTAACACTTTGTATTCAGAACCTAAAATTAATTTCTATGCCTTATTTTTCTTCTTCTCAGTTTTACTTTAGTGCCTTATTGCAAACAAGATGCGTGTTTTGGAATATTCTTAATTTGGTGGAAGAGGAATAATGGTCTGGGGCTGTTTTTCATGGTTCGGGCTAAACCCCTTAGTTCCATTGAAGGGAAATCTTAACACTACAGCATACAATAACATTCTAGACAATTCTGTGTTTCCAACTTTGTGGCAACAGTTTGGGGATTGCCCTTTCCTGTTTCAGCACGACAATACCCCTGTGCACAAAGCGAGGTCCATACAGAAATGATTTGTAGAGATCGGTGTGGAAGAACTTGACTGGACTGCTCGCCTCCCTAACACTGAGGAAGTACAGTTCCCGCTCAGCCCAGTCAAAACTGTTCGCTGCTCTGGCCCCCCAATGGTGGAACAAACTCCCTCACGACGCCAGGACAGCGGAGTCAATCACCACCTTCCGGAGACACCTGAAACCCCACCTCTTTAAGGAATACCTAGGATAGGATAAAGTAATCCTTCTCACCCCCCTTAAAAGATTTAGATGCACTATTGTAAAGTGGCTGTTCCACTGGATGTCATAAGGTGAATGCACCAATTTGTAAGTCGCTCTGGATAAGAGCGTCTGCTAAATGACTTAAATGTAAAAATGTAATGACTGCGGAGAGCCCTGAACTTAACCCCATCTAACACCTTTGGGATGAATTGGAACGCCGACTGCGAGCCAGTCCTAATCGCCCAACATCAGTGCCCAACCTCACTAATGCGCTTGTGGCTGAATGGAAGCAAGTCCCCCGCAGCAATGTTCCCACATCTAGTGGAAAGCCTTCCAAGAAGATTGGAGGCTGTTAATAGAAGCAAAGGGGGGACCAACTCCAGATTAATG